>NC_044979.1:126402718-126613074 GCF_008728515.1 Papio anubis
TCAACTTACAAGGGATGTAAAGGACCTCTTCAAGGAGAACTACAAACCACTGCTCAGTGAAATAAAAGAGGACACAAACAAATGGAAGAACATTCCATGCTCATCGATAGGAAGAATCAACATCTTGAAAATGGCCATACTACCCAAGGTAATTTAGAGATTCAGTGTCATCCCTATCAAGCTACCAATGACTTTCTTCACAGAATTGGAAAAAACTACTTTAAAGTTCATATGGAACCAAAAAAGAGCCCACATTGCCAAGACAATCCTAAGCAAAAAGAACAAAGCTGGAGGCATCACACTACCTGACTTCAAACTATACTACAAGGGTACAGCAACCAAAACAGCATGGTACTGGTACCAAAACAGAGATACAGACCAATGGAACAGAATAGAGCCCTCTGAATTAATACTACACATCTACAACCATCTGATCTTTGACAAACCTGACAAAAACAAGAAATGGGGAAAAGATTCCCTATTTAATAAATGGTGCTGGGAGAACTGGCTAGTCATATGTAGAAAGCTGAAGCTGGATTCCTTCCTTACACCTTATACAAAAATTAATTCAAGATGGATGAGAGACTTAAATGTTAGACCTAAAACCATAAAAACCCTAGAAGAAAACCTAGGCAATATCATTCAGGACATAGACATGGGCAAGGACTTCATGTCTAAAACACCAAAAGCAATGGCAACAGAAGCCAAAATTGACAAATGGGATCTAATTAAACTAAAGAGCTTCTGCACATTGAAAGAAACTACCATCAGAGTGAACAGACAACCTACAGAATGGGAGAAAATTTTTGCAATCTACTCATCTGACAAAGGGCTAATATCCAGAATCTTCATGGAACTCAAACAAATTTACAAGAAAAAAACAACTCATCAACAAGTGGGTGAAGGATGTGAACAGACACTTCTCAAAAGAAGACATTAATGCAGCCAAAAGACACATGAAAAAATGCTCATCATCACTCGTCATCAGAAAAATGCAAATCAAAACCACAATGAGACACCATCTCACATCAGTTAGAATGGCAATCATTAAAAAATCAGGAAACAAGGAGTGTTGGAGAGGATGTAGATAAATAGGAACACTTTTACACTGTTGGTGGGACTGTAAACTAGTTCAACCATTGTGGAAGACAGTGTGGCAATTCCTCAAGGATCTAGAACTAGAAATACCATTTGACCCAGCCATCCCACTACTGGGTATATATCCAAAGGATTATAAATCATGTTGCTATAAAGACACATGCACATGTATGATTACTGCAGCACTATTCACAATAGCAAAGACTTGGAACCAACCCAAATGTCCATCATTGATAGACTGGATTAAGAAAATGTGGCACATATACACCATGGAATACTATGCAGCCATAAAGAAGGATGAGTTCATGTCCTTTGCAGGGACATGGATGAAGCTGGAAACCATCATTCTCAGCAAACTATTGCAGGGACAAAAAAACCAAACACTGCATGTTCTCACTCATAGGTGGGAATTGAACAATAGAACACTTGGACACAGGAAGGGGAACATCACACACCAGGGCCTGTCGTGGGTTGCGGGGAGGGGGGAGGGATAGCATTGGGAGATATAACTAATGTAAATGATGAGTTAGTGGCTGCGGCACACCAACATGGCACATGCATACATATGTAACAAACCTGCACGTTGTGCACATGTACCCTAGAAATTAAAGTGTAATTAAAATTAAAAAAGAAAAAAAAGAAAATCTGTGGTCTGCACATGCCTCCCCATTCATTGAGTGATCTACAGTTTCTGAAAGACTAATATAAGAATACTTTTTCTGATTGAATAATTTAAGGATATTGTTTTCTCAGTGACTAAAATGAAATAGATTGGAATTACTAATCAGTCACTTACAATGTAATTTTAAATGTTATTTAATGAACACGTGAAGTTTTTAAAAACTCATTTGAATAACTTATTTCTATTGACTTTTTTCTATTAGAAAATATATTAAAATTTCTGTTACTATAAACCTATGAATATGAATTTTATTCAAATCTAAATATAGTGCTAATTTTAAAAGATCTCTTTGTTTAGGATTATGAAAGCCTATTCTCTATATACTCTTAGAAGATAAATAACTGCTTTCCAGTAAACTCAATGGGGCAACTGTGACTCACAATCATAACCTATTAAAATATTAATAATGTTATCTAGGTAAAACTTTTAGGTATCTGCATGTTCAGGTTGTTTAACTTATATAATTCAGAAACTATAAATTTTTATAATCTATAAAAACAATTAAAAAGATAAAGTATCAATTTCTTTTTCTCAGTTTTGAAATACATTATTTCTAGTCGACATAACACTAGAATTCAAATATTGTGGCTGTAGAAAATAGAAATGTCATGGTTTGCTTGGTTTTATTTCCTGCCTTCCTATTTCACACAAACAAAGCAGCACAAGGGAAGCCAGAAATGCTGCACCTTGATTGCAAACAAACCAGAACGCTTCTAGAGACAATATATGTGTCAGCATAATAACTTGAAATTCATGGCATCTTTTATTGAAGGAGAGGCTTCAACAAAAGGCTGAATTAATCAACAAAAGGCTGAATTAATTTGCATTCTCACAACGAGTGTGTAAACATTCCCTCTTCTCCACGTTATTTACTTATAATTATTATTTTTTTTTACTGTTTAATAACATTGTAACTGGTGTGAGATGGTATCACATTGTCATTTTGATTTAATCTCTTTAATGGCTTGGGATACTGGGCAATTTTTTGCATGTTTCTTGGCAGCTTCTATGTCTTCCTTTGAGAAGTATCTATTGATATATTCTGTGCTTTTATCCTATTACATTTCTTAAAGATTTAATATATTAATTTTTTGTTGTATGCAGTTTGCAAATATTTTTTTCCATGCTGTAGGTTGTCCATTTACTTTGTCAAATTTCTTTTGCTGTGCAGGAGGTCTAGTTTAATTAGGTGTCAATTTTTATTTTTGTTGCATTTACTTTTAAGGTGTTAGTCTCAAATTCTTTTCAGAGGCCACTATCTACAAGAGTACTTTCTAGGTGTTCATCTAGGATTTTCATAGCTTGAAGCTTCACATTCCGTTTTTAATCTATCTTGCGTTACATTTTTCACATGGTGAGAGGTAGCGGTTCAGTTTTTTTCTTCTGCAGATGACTAACCATATAGTCCACTATTTATCAGTATCATTTATTAGATGGAAAGTTATTTCCCCTTTATTTTTGTTGACTTTGTCAAAAATAAGTTGGTTTTAGGAGTGTAACTTTATTTCAAGTCTCTCTCTTCTGTTCCATTGGTCTACATGTTTATTTGTGTAGCAGAACCATGCTATATTGGTTACTGTAGCTTGTAGTACAGTTTGAAGTCAGGTAATGTGAGGCTTCCAGGTTTATTCATTTTGTTTAAAGATGCCTGGGCTATTTGGGCTCTTTTATTCTTCAATATGAATTTAAAACCATTTTTTAATTCTACAAAAAACTGCATTGATAGTTTGACAGAAAGAGCATTTAATTTACAAGTTGCTTTAGGCATCATGGACATTTTTATTATATTGATTCTTCAAATCTATGAGCATGGAATTTTTCCATTTTCATGTGTTGTCCCTGATATCTTTCAGCAGTGTTTTGTAGTTCTCCTTCTACAGATATTGTACCTCCTTCACTCAATCCATTCCTAGGTATATTATTTTTTATTTGTGGCTATTTTAAATAGAGCTGTGTTCTTGATTTTGTTCTCTGCTTAAATGTTATTCAAGTGTTGAATGTTATTCAGGGTGTACAGAAATGTCATTCATCTGTGTACATTGATTTTGTATCCTGACACTTTCCTGAAGTCATTTTTCAGGCTTGGGAGTCCTTGGGAGAAATCTTTAACGTTTTTCAAGTAGAGAATTATATCATCAGTGAAGATAATTTGACTTCCTCTTTTCTTATTTGGATGCCTTTTTCTTTTTTCTTTATCTTGTTGGATTGCTCTGGGCTAGGACTTCCAGAACTATATTAAATGGGAATATTTAGAGTGGACGTAGTTATTTTTATTCGTAGAATGCATCAAGCTTTTGCCTGTTCAGCATAATGTTGGCTGAGGATTTGTCATAGATGACTCTTATTATTGTGAGGTATGTTTTTTCAATGCCTTGTATGTTGAGAATATTTTTATGAATGAACATTAAATTTCTCTTAATGATTTTTCCACATCCATTGTAATAATTATATGGTTTAATCCTTTTAATTGTCTTTATGTGGTGAGTCACACTTATTGACTTGCATATGATAAACACCCTTGCTTTCATGAAATAAAACTCACATGATTATGGCAAAATAACTTTTTGATTTGTTTGTGAACTCAGTTTGTTAGTATTTCATGAAAGATTTTTGTTTCAATGTTCATCAGGTATATTGAACTATAGATTTTTTTGCCATCTTAACTAAATTTTGGTATCCAGATAATACTGATTTCATATAACGACTTAGGAAGGATTGGTACAAGCTCAACTTTGTATATGTGGTAGAATTTGGCTACGAATTCATCTGATCCAGGGCTTTTTATACTATGTAGGGTTTTTTTTAAATTATAAATTTAATTTTATCATAAATTTTTCCTCTGTTCAAGACTTCTCTTTCTTCCTGGTTCAGTCTTGGGAGATTGTGTGTATACAGTTTATCTATTTTTTTTTTTTTTATTTTCTAGTTTGCATGCATAGAGATATTTATAGTAGTATCTGAGGATGTTCTGTATTTATATGGGATTAGTTGTGATTTCACAACTCTAACATTTAAATAAATACAGAATAAAAGTTTCAAAAAATTCAACATTTCCTCATGATAAATCTCTGAAAAAAAATAGGTACAGGACAAATGCATCTCAAGCCAATAAATGCCATGTATAACCAAAAAATTCAAAGCTAACAACATACTAAACAGGAAAGGGTTGTAAGTTTTCACTCTAAGAGCTAGAACAAGACAAGGATGCCCACTTTCTTCAGATTTGCTGAATGTAGTACTAAATATTCAAGACAGAGAAATTAGAGAATAAAATAAAAGGAATCCAGACTGAAAACACCAAAAAGTTAAACTATCCCTCTTTGCACATAACATAATCTAAAGTATAGAAAAGACTAACACTTCACTAAGAATCACCAGAACTAATAAACAAATTTGTTAAACTTGTAGAATTTAAAATCAACATTAAATAGTATCATCTTTACATATTAAAAATTATCTCAAAATGAAATTAAAAAACAATCCCATCTACAATAACTGTAGTAACTATACTTTGAAATAAATTTAATCAAAATGTTAAAACACCATACATTATAACCTAAAGAACATAGAAGTAAAAATTAAATAATAAATAAATGGAAAAGTAGTACTTATTCATGAATTGGCCTTATTAATACTGCTAAATATCTGTGTTACACAAAATGATCTATAGATATAATGCAAACTCTATCAAAATACCAATTACACACTTAATAGAAATTTTTTAAAAAATCTAAAATTTGGCAGGGCATGGTGGCTCAAGCCTATAATTCCAGCACTTTGGGAGACTGAGGTGGGTGGATCACCTGAGGTTGGGAGTTCGAGACCAGCCTGACCAACATAGAGAAACCCCGTCTCTAGTAAAAATACAAAATTAGCCAGGCATGGTGGCGCATGCCTGTAATCCCGGCTACTCAGGAGGCTGAGGCAGGAGAATTGCTTGAATCAGGTAGGCAGAGGTTGTGGTAAGCCAAGATCATGACATTGCACTCTAGCCTGGGCAACAAGAGTTAAACTCTGTCTCAATCAATCAATCAATCAATCTAAAATGTATATGGTACCACAAAAGACCCTGAATAGCTAAAGCAACCAAGCAGAAAATAAAAAAAATAAAAATAGGCTGAAGGTATCACTATACCTGACTTTGAAATATCCTACTAATTATAATAACCAAAACAGTATGGTACTTGAATAAAAACAGACACATAAGTCAATGGAGCAGAAAAGAGATCAGAAATATATCCACATATTTAAGCTAACTTATTCTACAATTTCTTCAAAAAAAGGACAGCATCTTCAACAAATGAGGTTGAGAAAACTTTATATCCACATGCAGAGAAACAAAATGAGACCCTCTTCTCACACCAAATATAAAAATCAACTAAAATTAGATATTTAAATGTAAGGCTTAAAACTCAGAAATTACTAAAGAAAATAAAGAGTGAAAGCCCATAACATTGATTTAGGCCATGACTTTTATTATTTAACCTCAAAATCCAACAAAATCAAAAGAAAAATAGATACGTTAGATTACTTGAAATTAAAAAGCTGCTTCATGGAATCTGACAAAATCAACAAAATGAGACAACTGGAAAAAATGGGAGAAAATATTTGCAAATCATACGTAGGACAAGTGGTTAATAACAAAAACATATAAAACACTTAAATGACTATAAGACAAAAGACAAATAACTATCAAAATGAGCAAAAGGCTTAAATAAATATTTTTCAAGAAAAGACAAATGGTCAAGATATATAAAAAATGCTCAATATCAACTATTATCAGGAAAGCAAAAAGAAAAACTAGGAGATTATCAACTCACTCCTGTTAGAATTACTCTTATTAAAAAGAAAAGAAAGGGTTAGTCAAAGTATGAAGAAAAGGGAATGCTTGCACACTGTTGGTTTGAATGTGAATAAGGAGAGTCATTATGAAAAATGAAAATTTGTCAAAGAATTTAAAATTAAACCACAATATAATACAGCAATTTTACTGATATATATCTGAAACAAGTGAAATCAGAATTAAGAAACATATTTGCTTCTACGTTGTTTGCAACACTCTTCACAATTACCAAAATACAGAACCAACAGTTCAACATTTATGAGTAAATAAAGACAATGTGGTATATATACACAATGGAATACTATTTCTTTAAAAAAGAAATTTCTATTATTTTCAATCACATGAATTAACCTGGAAGACATTATATTTGTCTAAATGAGCCAGGCACAAAGATTATTTTTCATGATTTTACTTACACAGGGAGTCTTAAAAGCTTAATCCCATTAAAGTAGAGAGTAAAGTGGTGACCACCAGACATCAAGGTATTTAGAAAAAAGGGGGGTTTTGAAAGATGTTGGTCAAAGAATACATAATTATAGTTGAATAGGAAGAATAAGTTTAAGAGATTTTTGTACAACATAGTGACTACAGATCATAACAATGTAGTTGTGTTTTTGAAAAACGCTGACAATGTCACATACTCTGATCATAAAAATGTTAGTGATGTTAGGTAAAGCCTTAATTACCTAGAATTAAGCATTTGACAACATATACTTGCAAACATCATGTTGTGCAGAATAAGTACACATTTATTTATTACAGATGGTAATAGCATGAAAGACACTAAAAGGGCAGGTGTTGCTTATGGTCTCATGACTGGCCACCTTGTGAACACAAAAAACAAATTTGCATAAATATAACAGAAAATGTTTAATCCAAAAGCTGCCATAATCTTCAAAAGTTTTCTAGAGAAAATGACCAAGAAGCTGACTATAGTTAGGTGACAAAGAACAAAAACTGTACACTCACCTTCACCCACTAAAAAAAAAATGAGTGAAAAATTCCTCAAAATTGTAATATCAATATAAAAAAGAAATATTATTCCAAATATCAAATCCACAGAGGTCATTTTATTATTTTGCAACCTTTAAATTTCACATTTAAAAATAAAAGATTCTGCATGGAAATGAATGTTGTGCTATATCATAGAAAATTAAATTTTAAATTCTTCACTTACCATTAGCTCTCTTATAAATTAATTTCTAAGATGTATTTTCTAGCAAATTTTATATTTGTCACAACATATTTGCACTACAGCCTGGGCAACAAGAGTGAAACTCTGTTTAAAAATTTAGTAAGTTTTTCCTTTTACAAACAGAAAAGAAAAAAACAATGCTAACTGATTTAATCCTCTCACCTGTGGACAGTGAATGCCTTTTATCTTAATTAACTGATCAGAAAGTTATATTGATAAGCACTCTCCAGTGAAAAGCGATTTTTGAGTGCATTAAAAATACCAACTTTCTCATCAAAACCTACAAAGTACCATATAAAATGACATGGCATGAAGACAACAGTGAGAAAAGTGGAGCCATCACATAGAGAAAGAAGAAGGGCTGTGATGAATACACAGAAGTCACATAATAAGACAAACGAAACTAAAGGTAATTAGGAAATAAAAGAACCAAAATTTCTTTTTAAATTCAGCAAGATTTAGCTTTGCAGCATGGAAAAAAAGCGTTATCTGCACATGAAGAATCAATATTATTTCTTCACTATTGGTATTTTCCATCTCTGACTTGAAGTTACAAACTAACTCCAGCAGGAATGTTTACAGCCTATTATGGAGCATCTGTTACACAGCAACCACTGTCATATTTGTTTGCCACATTTATATATAAAAACATCCTCATAACTTATGAAGTATTCCTAGTTCTTACCTGAACAAACTGGCTCAGTAAATAAATAAACTTACGTCAATTATAACAAGAGAAAAGAATAAGAAATATAGGCTTATATAGGATTCTCCATTTAAAAGAACAAATGGAATGTTCTAACTAAATACAATATAATTAATAAACAATTTTGGAAATACACCTAAAATTATCTTGTGTGCAGTATTAAATTTTATAAAAATCATTCTTACAATCCATGAACAGCTCACATAATAAATACCTCATAAACTATAAAAGAAAAAAATGGTAAGAAACAAGAAAATTATAGGTCTAGCATGACTAAGAGGCAAGTAAAAACAACATTTGCATGGAGAGATTCTGAATCATAAGTCAGAAGATTTGAAAGTAATGAATTCAATACAAAGCAGAGTATATATTTACTTTCAGCATTTTTGAAGTTTTCAGTGGTCTAGTAAATTACTTTATTAAAATATTTGTTTTGTTCCAATATTGCTCTTTTCTTTTGAAAATAGGTACAAACTCACACTCACACAAAACCACTCCATAATTTTCTGGCACCTAAGGTTTATTTTTAGGGTAACATATGTGTATAGTTAACTCTATGTAAACCAATACTAAAATTCTGTTATGTTTGCAGGCAGAGAGACATGTTCAAAGAAAAATACATAACAAAATTTTAAAAATGTTTAGGCAGAACTCAGAATTTTAAGACTCGGGATTTTATTTATACTTGTATATAATTTTTATTATGCCCATGAAAATGACCCTATAGTCAACAGCAATTTACTTGTACATTTTAAAGTAACTAGAAGTATAGAATTGGTTTGTAATACAAATGATAAACGCTGGAGTTGATGGGTACTTCATTTGCCCTAATGTGATTAATATATATTTATATGCCTGTATCAAAATATGCCATATATGGCATAAATATACACATACACTATGTACCCATAAAATTTAAGAAAAATATGTTTAAATAAGAAAAAAGAATAAAAATTTAACCTATGGGAACAATATTCTTTAATTAAGTTCTTTAGTTTAAAGTCACTGGCAAGAGAAATTATTAGAGATGTTAGTCCACTATGTTATTAAACAGTACAATGTCACTATCTTTTACCTACACCCTTGAGTAAGGTGGGATAGGTTAAAGTTAGTGGCGTAATAACACTTCATTGAATGCACAATGGTCTTAACACGTTAAAAAAAAGTTTAATTAAAAAATTAACTTCACAATAATCTAAAATTTTTTAAATGTGCTGCATTTTATTACATAGAAATACAATTAGTAAAATGATATACTACTAATTTTAATTTAATTTTAACTAAAACAAAAGATATTTTCAGTAGAATGCAGAAGAATATTCCTCTGAACACCTCCCTCATATATCAATCAATATTATAAATTAAACACAAAGTGCCTGTCCACTTAGATTTTTATCATGCATCCTACATTGTAATGTCTTTACTCTTCCATAGGAAAGGTCAAAAATAATGCCCACCTAACAAAAAAGAATGTCTCATGTCTTTGATGAAGCAACAATTGATCACATGCTTTTACATGTGAATACAATAGGAATGAAGAGCATGAAGTAATTTGAGTTGAATTACATCACTCACTTTTTAAAAATTCTGTAATTTTTTCAAAGAAAAAAGTATACTTTAAATGTAATTATAACTAAAAATATTTCTACCTCTTTTAAAGTTATATACAAATAATTTATCTATCAACTTTAATTTTGGAGCATTTTCTGTACTCAGCACACTGATTAAGTGCAATGTCTGAAGTGTCAGTGCCTTAGATATTTCTACTGTGAATTCTCTGATATTTACACCCAGTTAATTTTGCATTAAATTTATTTTATACTTACTGCATCTTCAAAAATATATTTTAGTATGAGTCCCCTGGTGTTTTCTAAGCAGTAGTTCCTGAAAAAATGTTTTTCCAAATATATTACATTTGCAGTTTTTCTCCAATATAAACTCCCTGATGTTAATCAAAATTTGATCACTGCTTCAGGATTTTCCTTTAGTACATAATGTGTACAACAAAATCTGTGATACAAGTAAAGACACTACAACCCTCTTTATGTTCCTAATGTTTGTCTTCAAACTGCTTATATCTCTTTAAAGGCTTATATTTGTCAGGCACAGCAACTCACACCTATAATCCCAGCAATTTGGGAGGCAGAGGCAGGTTGATCATTTGAGGTCAGGAGTTCAAGACCAGGGTGGCCCACATGGTGACAGTCAGTCTCTACTAAAAATAAAAACAATTAGCCAAACGTGGTGGTGTGCGCCTGTAGTCTCAGCTACTCTGGAGGCTAAGGCAGGAGAATTGCTTGAACCTGGGAGGCAGAGGTTGCAGTAAGCCAAGATCACATCACTGCATTCCAGCCTGGGTGACAGAGCAAGACTCCATCTAAAAAAGAAAGTTTTTGTTTTCTGAGTTTTTTACACTAACTGCATTTATAATGCTTTTATTAAGCAACAACTCTCTAATGTTGAGTAAGATGTAACCAGGTATTAATGGCTTTTCCACATTTATATTTGTACAATTTTTCTGAAGGGCTTTCCTGTGCAATAAGGTGTGAAAATTAATTAAAATTTTTACCACATTCTTCGCACTTCTGGGAGTTTTCTCCAGTATAAATTATCTTCCTTATAATCAAGTGTGACAACCATTTAAAGGCTTTGTCACATTCTTCACATTTTTAGGATTTCTCACCAGTATGATTGCTTTTATGGTTAGAAAAGTTTGAAGGTGTTTTCAAAATCATTGTCTCATCTTTTAGGTTTGTAAAGTTTCCAGTATTAATTTTCTTAGGTTTAGTAAAGTTTGAGATTTAGTTAAAAGCATTGCCACATTGTTCACATTTGCAGGGTTTCTCTCAAGTATGAATTGTCTTACGTGGAGTAAGGGTTGAGGATAGGTTAGCTTTGCCATATTCTTCACATTTGTAGGGTTTTGCTCCAGTATGATTTTTCTTATGTGCAGTAAGGTTTGAGGATAAGTTAAAAGCTTTGCCACATTCTTCACATTTGTAGAGTTTCTCTCCAGTATGAATTATCTTATGTACAGCAAGGTGTGAGAACTGTTTAAAAGCTTTACCACATTCTTTACATTTGTAGGGTTTCTCTCCAGTATGAATTACCTTATGCTTAGTAAGAGTTGAGGACCAGTTAAAGGCCTTGCCACATTCTTCACATTTGTAGGATTTCTCTCCTGTATGAATTTTTTTATGTTCTGTAAGGTTTGAAGATCTGTTAAAAACTTTGCCACATTCTTCACATTTGTAGCATTTCTCTCCAGTGTGAATTATTTTATGTGTAGAAAGGGTTGAAGACTGGTTAAAAGCTTTACCACATTTTTCACATTTGTAAGGTTTCTCTCCTGTATGAATTTTCTTATGTGTAGTAAGTTTTGAGGATTGACTGAAAGTTTTGCCACATTCTTCACATTTGTAAGGTTTCTCTACTGTATGAATTCTTTTGTCTATAGTAAGAGTTGACACTTGGTTAAAAGCTTTGCCACATTCTTCACACTTGCAGGGTTTCTCTCCAGTATGAATTTTCTTATGTGTAGTAAGGTTTACGTATAAGTTGAAAGTTTTGCCACATTCTTCACATTTATATGGTTTCTCTCCAGTATGAATTATTTTATGTGTAGTACGGGTTGAGAACTGGTTAAAAGCTTTTCCACATTCTTCACATTTGTAGGGTTTCTCTCCAGTATGAATTTTCTTATGTTTAGTAAGGTTTGAAGATCGGTTAAAAGCTTTGCCACATTCTTCACATTTGTAGGATTTTTCTCCAGTATGAATTTTTTTATGTTCAGTAAGGTTTGATGATCGATTAAAAGCTTTGCCACATTCTTCACATTTGTAGGGTTTCTCTCCAGTATGAATTATCTTATGTGTAGTAAGGGTCAAAGATCGGGTAAAAGCTTTGTCACATTCATCACCTTTGTATAGCTTCTCTCCAGTATGAATCATCTTATGTTTAGTAAAAGTTGAGAAATTATTAGAAGTTTTGCCACATTCTTCACACTTGTAAGGTTTCTCTCCAGTATGAATTTTCTTATGTTCAATGAGTTTTGAGGATCGGGTAAAAGCTTTGCCACATTCATCACATTTGTACTGTTTCTCTTCAGTATGAATTATCTTATGTGTAGTAAGTGTTGAAGATCAGTTAAAAGCTTTGCCACATTCTTCACACTTGTAGGGTTTCTCTCCAAGATGAATTTTTTTATGTGCAGTAAGGTTGGAGGACAGGTTAAAAGCTTTGCCAGATTCTTCACATTTGTAGGGTTTCTCTCCAGTATGAATTATCTTATGTCCAATAAGGGTTGAAGATCGGTTAAAGGCTTTGCCACATTCTTCACATTTGTAGAGTTTCTCTCCAGTATGAATTTTCTTATGTGTACTAAGTTTTGAGGATAGGTGGAAAACTTTGCCAGATTCTCTACATTTGTAGGGATTCTCTCCAGTGTGGATTATCTTATGTGCACTAAGGGCTGAGGACTGGTTAAAGGCTTTGCCACATTCTCCACATTTGTAGGGTTTCTCTCCAGTATGAATTAGCTTATGTCTAGTAAGGTTTGAGAGTTGGTTAAAAGCTTTGCCACATTCTTCACATTTGTAGAATTTCTCTGCAGTATGAATTTACTTATGTTCAGTAAGGTTTGAAGATCAGTTAAATGCTTTGCCACATTCCTCACATTTGTAGGGTTTCTCTCCGGTATGAATTTTTTTATGGTAAGGTTTGAAGATTGTTTAAAAGCTTTGCCACATTCTTCACATTTGTAGGGCTTCTCTCCACTATGAATTCTCTTATGTGTAGTAAGGGTTGAGGACTGGTTAAAGGCTTTACCACATTCTTCACATTTGTACAGTTTCTCTCCAGTATGAATGCACTTATGTTCAGTAAGTTTTGAGGATCAGTTAAAAGCTTTGCCACATTCTTCACATTCATAAGGTTTCTCTCCCAGATGAATGATCTTATGTGTATTAAAGGTTGAGAACTGGTTAAAAACCTTGCCACATTCTTTACATTTGTATGGTTTCTCTCCAGTATGAATTAACTTATGTTCAGTAAGCTTTGAGGCTTGCTTAAAAGCTCTATCACATTTCTCACATTTGCAGGGTTTTCCCCCAGTATGAATCGTATTATGTGTAGTAAGAGTTGATGACTGGTTAAAGGCTCTGCCACATTCTTCACATTTGTAGGGTTTCTCTTCAGTATGAATTCTCTTATGTCTAACAAGGTATGAGGTCTGGTTAAAGGCTTTGCCACATTGTTTACATTTGTAAGGTTTTTCTCTCGTATGAATTCTCTTATGTTTATTAAGGGTTGAGGACCAGTTAAAGGCTCTTCCACATTCTTCATATTTGTAGAAATTCACTCTAATATGGATTCTTTTATGTTGAGTTAGGTGTGAAAGCATGCAAAATGTTTTGCCACATTCTTTACATTTGTAGGGTTTCTCTTCAGTATGCCTCATCTTGTGTCTATTTGAATTTGAAATTTTATGGAAAACTTTTACATATTTATCACATTGAAATATTTTGCTCAAGGTAGTTTTCAAACATTGGTTAAGTCCACTATAATCTCCTTTGTGCTGCTTACACTCAACCACACTTTTACAGCCTTTTCTTAACTTTAAATTCTCATATCCACATTTTCTGTATCTTCTTAGGGTCACTTTTTGGAAAGAATCTCTTACATTCTGCTCTGGCCAAAGGTGTTGGGCAAAATAATAAAACATAACTGAAAGAAATAAAAATAACAAATTACTTCACTTGCTCAACTCAGATGAATATACTTTACAAATCTAACCCATAAAGTTACACAAACTACATAAGCAAGATGGCATAGCAAAATACCACAGGTTTGAATTCCTTCATAGGCACATAAATGTAACAAAAGCATACTGACCAAAATGCATTTGTGGAAAATTATAAATGAGTTAAGTGTGTGTAGTGTTCCAGGTTAGCACAATGCCAAAAGTTACATCAAAGGAAAAGAAAAGTCTGTTACATTTACCCAACACAGTTCTTTCTGTTTCTCAATATAACATAGTGTCTTTAGAAGTAAATGACCAACTTTTGCTTTCTTTTTCAAAAGACAAGAAAAATAACACACCCACATCTTTATTTCTGACTTTATTAGGAGCTTTTGCTGACACTGGTTTCTGTCTCCTACAACATAAAGTGCAAAAATTAACAGTGGTATACTTTGGAATGACATTTTGAGTCTGCTGAGATCAAAGGTAAATGTTACAGCAGGAAAGAGACTATACTACAGACAGAGAACAGTTGTAGCAAGTGATGACTATTAAGAAGAAACATGAATAAAGTCTTTTAACTAAAAAACAACTAGAACATTTCAGACAAGACACATCCTAAGAACGTATTTGAAAGACTCTCAGGATCTCTAGCTAAGACAAACGGTTTCAGACGTTGCCAGGACAAAGCTACATTATAGACACTGTGATAGGTAGCTTGTTTTCAATGTTCAAATTTAAATTAAAGATTACAATGTATACAAAATTTTAGGGCAACATAGCTATATCAAATATTATAAAATTTTCAGAAAGCAACCATTAAAAAAATTAATTTTAAAAAGTTAACATAAATTGAATAATACTCCATGAATGAAATAGGAACACAGACAACTATTAAAAATCAGAAAAATTGGGATAACAGAAATACTAAAAATATCAAAAAACAGAAATTGTGAAGGTAGAAAATACAAAAAAGGAACTGATATATTATAAGAAAAAATGATGTAAAAATGAAAAAGCTTAACAAAGAAACTAGATACATGCAAAGATATTTACAATAAGAACATATATAAGCACAATTTTAAAAGTCACAGACAAGAGAATCTTGTGAGTTTCAAGATAAAAATGATGTGTTATTTATAAGAATAGTCTTATGAGGTAACGAGTGAATTTCTCAAGAAAATTTTGCAGGCTAGAAGGGAACTGTGTGACATTGTCAAAGTCCTCAAGAAAATAGCTGTAGCAAATACCAGCAGCAAATCTGTCTTGCCAAATAAAAAGAAAAAGCCAATCCAAAATAGCCAAATCCTGAAAATGTATACTGGCACTGCGTATGTCTTACATATGCAACTATATTTCAAAACCATAGTAGTAAAAACAGAATGGAATACACAGAAAAATAAACAACAACAACAACAAATAACAATGGAACAGAAACCACTACTCACACATTTCAGACTTGATGCAAAAAGAATTTAAAAAACTGTTTAACGTAGAGTTTCTCAAAATTATGCACATTTGTGTATCCCCCAAAACAACAACAACAACAACAACAACAACAGTCAGATTGTGCAGTCTTTTATATCCCATGAAGAGGACATTGGCTTTCACTGTGAAACTGAAGACAGATCACTAAAGGGAAAAAGGAATCCTTAGAGAACTGAAAAACAAGACAGAAAATGTCCTATGCGAGAGAGAAAAAAAAAAAAAAAACAAAACTCAGGTTTTCCAGAAACTATTTCCTTTGGAACACAGCTTACCAAATCACATTTTAAGCAGTGGCCTTCTCCTTGGCCTTTTGACCTCTTCTCTGTGCCATCTGTGTATTCACTCTCACTTACCTGAATGTTTAGCTACCATCTCAGGTCTCTTCATATCCCAGGGCTCTTTTTCTTGCTCCAGACAGCTAATCAGGTCTGGCTTACAGATAGCAATACCTGTTTTATTGAAAATAAATAACATAAATCTTGCACATATTATCCAATTACCAACCTAGTAGTGTGCTCAGTAAAGAGAATGTAATAGAATATTCTAGTACATTAATCCCCAAATGCTAATTTATGACAAAAATTTCTAAAGATTTAGAAAATATTTTAAATTTGTAGTTTCTTAATTTCACTACCTGGTACTACTGAATCAAAACAATTGGTGTTGGGAGTTAGATTTTAAGGTATGGGCAAAAATATTTTATGCCAATAAATTTCAAAAATTACCACTAATCAAGACTGAATGATAAAGATCAGCTCAGGAATGCAGGAAGTTATGGTAAAGATGAAATATCTTGAAGAAACTATTTTCTACAATGACAAATCTGAAAGATTTTTTTTGAAAACAGGGATCCAAAACTCATTTATGCAAAGCATAAATCACCAAAAAACATTCTAGAAAAAAGAGAAATAAAACCTTTAGGATATATTAGAAAATGTGTATTGAAGTTACCCTCACCCAAGAAAACCAGGTTTCTGTAGTTCTCTAACATCACATGCCTATATAAACTCTGCTGTGCACTGTCCAGGCACTGCCACTCCTCCAAAGAGAATTCTATGGCCACATCCATAAACATCAATGGTCCCTGAAAAACACAAAAACACACACACACACAAAATCACATACATTTGCCAAGTGACCATGGGCGTAATTTTAAATTTCAAGGTAAAATAAGACAGTAAAGAAAACTGGTTCTGACTTACAGGAGTGAATGAAATTATCCCTAAAATAATTCTTAACATAGAAATATTTTCTAATGTATTATCTAACCCTGAGAAAAGAAAGTGGCATAAGAGCCACAACATCTGTGTGTATATATGGTACTTTTCCGGTTAATAGAGTATAAATTAGGGCATAAACACAAACATGTCTATTTTTAAATGCTATATCTGCATCATACAGAATGAGTTGTGTATATTTTTGAGATGAAAAAGACATGTTGAGTTAAAAGGTGCCTTACGACCGGGCGCACTGGCTCAAGACTGTAATCCCAGCACTTTGGGAGGCCGAGACGGGCGGATCACGAGGTCAGGAGATCCAGACCATCCTGGCTAACACGATGAAACCCCGTCTCTACTAAAAAATTAAAAAAACTAGCTGGGCAAGGTGGTGGGCACCTGTAGTCCCAGCTACTCGGGAGGCTGAGGCAGGAGAATGGCCTAAACCCGGGAGGCGGAGCTTGCAGTGAGCTGAGATCAGGCCACTGCACTCCAGCCTGGGCAACACGGCGAGACTCCATCTCAAAAAAAAAAAAAAAAAGTACCTCACAAGTTTTAATGTGTATGATAAACTTGAGATCTTGTTAATGCAGATTATCTTTTCAGAAGATCTGGAATCGTTTGATATTCTAAATTTCTAACAAGTTCACCAGTAATGTCAATGTTTTTGGCCCACTTACTGTCAAACATCCAGTAAGTGGATGAGCCCATGTTTTTCCCAGTTTCTCTCGCCTGTAAAAAGGGATGACAGTTTTCATTTTCCTAAGGCAGATACATGCACAGAAAACCTAAGAAAGGCAGCTGCCAGATTAAATGTTACGGTTTATGCACATCAGCAGCATAAAGATACTTCATAATGAAGAGAAAAATAATTATAGTAAAGAAATCTGTCCAAGAGCTCTTTAACCAAGTGAATCATTAACATCAACTGCACTAGGACAAATTTTTGTAATGTGCTGATGCACACAGAAAAATGCAGCATCACTGCTGTGATACTGATCTCAAAAGTAAATTAGAGTTTGAATTTAACCACAAAAAAATTAATTTTATGAGAACTTCAAGATACAGATAATTCGCATGTTCTGTAATTTTTAATAGTGATTTTAAGTAATCTTTCTTTAGCGCCCTAAAGAGCAGGTATCCATCTCCTAATAATTTGTTACAGAACTTTCTGAGTAATAAATGCCATTCTGTTTGAAAGAACATTTTGTTAATCGTGTTCTGCATAGAGCTAATGGAGAACAGAGATGGAACCTCAACATTACATGTTCTCCTTCTTTACTAAAGACCCCAGCTTTTCCCCAATAGGAATCTTGAGTAGTCACACCTTCCCATGTTCAGCAGCCACAGAGGGAACATTTTTCATGTTGCAGATTATAAACTCATAATGAGATTTCTACATAGCATATAAAGAGCCATGACGTAGAGACGTAGAGAAGCCTCTGGTACGTAGGAAAAAACGTTTTTCAGGGACCCTTGACTATCACAAGAATTTTAAAAAGTAGTTAAAACAAACTCATTAGGGAGAAACAACACAATTAGAGAAGTAAAGGTTTGCAAGAACTAAACGCATGTCATCCCAGGAGGCAGAGTGGACACAGCTCTCCATCTGAGACACGTTAAGCTAAAAAAAAAAAAGGGCCATTTTTTCCTCTTTCTCCTCTTTCTCTGGGATTCCTTTTAAGATGAGATTCTATGGACAAATTACACCTGCATGTTGGGAATATGCTTTTAAAGGTGTCAGCACCACCTGTTTACTTGCTACCACCACACCCACAGGCAGAAGGATCAAGACCTGCAGAAAAAGTCCACCCATTTTTGTCCTTTATAACAGAAGAAATTCAGGAAAAATAATCTGCTCCATGGAAATAAAAACATAAGTTTCCGATCAGGTATGGTGGCTCACGCCTATAATCCCAGCACTTTGGGAGGCCGAGGCGGGCGGATCACGAGGTCAGGAGATTGAGACCATCCTGGCTAACATGGTGAAACCCCATCTCTAGTAAAAATACAAAAATTAGCTAGGTGTGGTGGCAGAGTACCAGCTACTCTGGAGGCTGAGGCAGGAGAATGCCATGAAACCAGGAGGTGGAGCTTGCAGTGAGCAGAGATCACGCCACTGCACTCCAACCTGGGCAACAAAATGAGATTGTCTTAAAAAAAAAAAAAAAAAAAAAAAGTAAATTTCCCTGTTCCTGTCCTAATGTGCCCTCCACTGCCATAGACACCAGTAATTTCTGCTACGGTAATGGAAATATGGGCCACACTGCCCTCTTCCTACCAAATCCAAATAGGTACAACCCTGTGACCACCCTTTATTGCAAAAGAAAACTTAACTCTCAGGCTGGGCACAGTGGCTGACAACTCTAATTCCAGCACTTTGGGAGGCAGAGGCGAGTGGATCACTTGAGGCCAGGAGTTCAAGACCAGCCTGGCCAACATGGTGAAACCCTATCTCTAACAACAACAAAAAATTAGCAGGGTTGAAGTGAGCAAAGATCATGCCACTGCACTCCAGCCTGGGTGACAGAGCAAGAGTGGGTCTCAAAAAACAAAACAAAACGCAACTCAATTCACATGAATGTATCTTGAACAACTCATACCTGATTCTGTCTTCACCTTGGAGTCACATGAGAAACTTAACTAAAACAACATGGATGCTTCCACCCAGAGTAATAAACATGTGGAAAGGGCACGAGTAAAGAAATTTCTGCAAATTGGTCATGTAATCCTAATTAGAAGCCTGGGCTAATAACCACTTAGCTAAGCATTGCCTTCCAAGCATTGAGCTTATAAATCACTTGCTGATTTTGGCCCCACTCTATGTAATGAGATTCTGCAGGTTTGGAAAGGGTTCATGAATGGGTGTTTCAAACAAGTCCCCTGTGAATGCTCCTCCTGGGCTCGTTATTAGCATTAGTTAGAGAAAACAGGCACAGCACAGTCCCTTACACTCAGCATTCTTGTCACGACACAAATACTTCTAGGACAAATGAAGACAATCAACTTTCATATTCTTTGCTGGCTCTAAAGTTTACAGAACAAACAGAAGGCAGCCGTATCTGAATAAATCTGCATTTGAAAAATATTTTCACATGTACTAATGCAATGCTTATAAAGCAGGTACTGTGTGCTGAAGAGGATATTACAGAGCACTTTACTGGGAATTACACATGTGATTTAATCCTCACAACACCTTGGGAGCTGGTACTAAATGTTTAATAATTCTCAGGATTTACATTAAAAGTGCAGCATTTTTATTTGTTCTGTTTCTCTGTCACTGATTTTATTTAAAAATGTACAGAATAAAAGCTAAATACAGACAGAGGAGAAGGATACAGAAAGAAAAAGTTTAATGTAGCTTAAATAAATTTTTATTGTGTTTATATTTATTTTTTGTGACTTGTGGAGCAACTACTGCATCTGCAGGAATAGAAAACAGTTTGCTATATGGAATATCTCTGCAAGCACTGGTTTTAATAAAAATTTAAAAATTAAGATTCATACATTTTTTTCTATTTATCTGCTTTTGGGTTTCAGAAAATTGTGTGCACTGGCTCTAGAAAGGCTGCAGGATTCACTATCCAATACTCTGATCTCTTCTAATCAGTTCTGTGAGACAAGGCTCCAGGGTGGGGCCAGACCTAAATAAGGCCTCCAAAAAGGGTGAATCTGAACAGGGCTGGGGCAGAGAGAGTGGACCCTATGTAGAATTCTGCTCTCTATGCCCCTGGGGTATTTCCAGTTCTGTTTTTCCTAAGTTTACCTAAAAGAAAACTAAATCACACAGTTGTGAAATTTTAATCTTTTGTAGCCACTGCCCTGTTAATTTTATAACATATGCTAATAAGCAATTTAAACAAATCTCTTAGGGTTTTGTAGGGTAATTTTATTAGAAGATAAATATGTATTCTTAGCAAGGTATAAGAAATAAGAATAATAAAACAACGCTTTTGTCCGTAAACATCCACTCAAATGATGACATCAGAAGTTACAAAAATATAAAGAAAGTTGCCAAAATAACCCCCCCCCTTTTTTTTTTTTTTTTTTTTGCACACATCTATTCATTGTGCTAACCATATGATGCTTAATTCAACCAAGTTGAATTCAGTTGCTTGTCTAAACTAACAGTTCCTGGATGGTAGGGACAATAATGCTTCATCTATTTTTCTAATGGCCATATGAAATGGTAGCAATTAGTTTATCTGTTTGAGTCTCCAGACCTCCTCCTTGTTTTTCACTGACATACCAGGGAACTGGGTACGTACCAGGGAACGTACTCATCTGGGTACCAAGCAAAGACATCTCTTGTATGAGGGGAGGGACAAACACAGGATGACTCATTTCTCTTACACTGAGAGAGAAGCTGAATTAACTGTTTTTGTCAGCCTGACACAGTTCTGCTGTGGACATCCTCAAATGTCTGAGAGATGCCTAGGTGATTGTGAGAAGATTCCCAGTGACCCTGGGCTGATTGCTTAAGGATAAGCTAAGCAGGGCAGACTCGGGCTGATTCTAAATAGAAAATGGAACTGCCCTGGTGGACCTCCAGAACCTGGATCACCTGTCTTGATTGGCAAGCTCTTGGGTAGGAAGGACAAGAATACTCCAGTATCCTATTTTACAGGTAGGTATAGTTGTGGCCATGGCTCTGGATACTTTGTGACCTTGATCTCTCACTCCTAAGATGCCTGTTTACACTTACAGATTCTGCCATCAGATTCTATTTACATCTGGAGCCTCTTACATTACTGTAGCAGGTCATTGAACAAGATCTGAAAAGTTCAAAGAGCCACGCTCTTAAAGGGGGGGCTTTAAGATGTCTGTGTTGACATCTCACAATGCAGAAAATGCCTCCTGCTGGTTTCCTGTACATTCTCAATCCAAAGTCTGGCCCTGCTTTGTAAATATTAGGCAGAGGCCAGACCTTTTATGCAGATTCTAGGTCGAATCAACCTGGCTCTGCATTCTTGAGTGTTACAGCAAGCAGAGTACAACAAAAAAGAGATTCCCTCTTAGAGGCTGCTCTAGCACATTCTAAATGATATGTCTACCTAAAAGGAAATCACTGATGCAACATGAATAGTTCATTTGAACCAACCCAGAGGATTGTAACCTGAGGATTGTAACCTGGGAGCAAAAATTCAAGTTGCCTGGAATCTACACTTGGATGAGTAGCAGTTACAAGTGGATTTGTGAAGGCAAAATGAGAGGACAGAGAGTGGGCTCATACATATTGGTTTGTCAGAAATTATTTTTATTCACAAAAATTAACATTGACTACTAATTGGATATACATTGTTAAGCTATAGGGTGTGAGTTATAGTGTCCAGCATGTCATTATTAGTTTAATTTATACCTACTTGTGGCAATAGCAAGCAGTTTCAACAAGTAAATACACAGTTCAAAGAAGGGAGAAAGACATACCTGTGGTCTAATTTTAATGTCTCTTTGAACCTTATAACTAAAATAATTTGCATTTCTCAAATAAAGGTTTTTCTCCCCCCAAATCTCAAGACCGAGATTCAGAATTTGGAGCTGCAAATTTAGGTCCTGGATGGGTGGAGTAGCAACAGGTGTCATCTACACATTTGTGGGCATTTTAAAAAGAGGAGAAAGGGGAAAGTGGAAAGTCTCATGCCTACATGTCTAGTCAATGCATGAAAGTTACTCTAACTGGGTTTCTGGGCCCCATGGCCTCTGAATCAGCTTAAGGTCTAAAGACACGAGAGTCACTGAAAGAGGTAAAATGGTTGATTGCTGTTTCTGTGAAGTATTTAGACATCGGGTCTAGCTTCTCTAGATGTGATTATACAGGACTAGATACCAAATAGGCAGAGGCACGATCTGCCTGCATATTCAGGGGACAGCATGCATTTTGCAGAACAATTGTGAGTTGACTGGAAACCTGAGATAGAAAGACCCATCTAGATTAAAGCATGGTTGGCACCTTATATGTTTATATCATGTGTGGTAACTTAAAACAGTGTTTGGAATATAAAATTAAAAGTTTTCTGCAGCCCCAGAGTAACTCCACAATGACACAACAGAAAGAAAACTGTTTCATTACACAATTAAACCAGAATGTGACATGCATCACAGTCAATCTGCTTAAGAGATTGCAAAGACATACTTGTATATTAATTGGTTATAATCAATGACAAAATAACTTTTCACATCTTTATGACAAGAGGTAATTTTGCAACTTGAAGCCAGGTGCCTGCTGAAGGTACGTTCTCCCTTTCCTACAGAAATGTTTGAATAGCGTTGAATATCTTTATTTTTTTTTAAATTTTTTTCTCCACTTAAATTTTATTTCTTGCAAATATTGTTCATGTTGAAGTGAACCTATACAAACACTTCTCTCCAATGTTCAAAACCATCTTGATTATTCTTTTTTTATTATTATTATACTATAAGTTCTAGGGTACATGTGCACAATGTGCAGGTTTGTTACATATGTATACATGTGCCATGTTGGTGTGCTGTACCCATTAACTCGTCATTTACATTAGGTATATGTCCTAATGCTATCCCTCCCTCTTGTCCCCTCCCCACAATAGGCCCCAGTGTGTGATGTACCCCTTCCTGTGTCCAAGTGATCTCAATGTTCAATTCCCACCTATGAGTGAGAACATGTGGTGTTTGGTTTTCTGTTCTTGCAATAGTTTGCTGAGAATGATGGTTTCCAGTGGCATCCATGTCCCTACAAAGGACACAAACTCATCCTTTTTTATAGCTGCGTAGTATTCCATGGTGTATATGTGCCACATTTTCTTAATCCAGTCTGTCACTGATGGACATTTGCATTGACTCCAAGTCTTTGCTATTGTGAACAGTGCTGCAATAAACATACATGTGCATGTGTCTTTAGAGCAGCATGATTTATAATCCTTTGGGTATATACCCAGTAATGGGATGGCTGGGTCAAATGGTATTTCTAGTTCTAGATCCTTGAGGAATTGCCACACTGTTTTCCACAATGGTTGAACTAGTTTACAGTCCCACCAACAGTGTAAAAGTGCTCCTATTTCTCCACATCCTCTCTAGCACCTGTTTCCTGATTTTTTAATGATTGCCATTCTAACTGGTGTGAGATGGTATCTCATTGAGGTTTTGATTTGCATTTCTCTGATGGCAAGTGATGATGAGCGTTTTTTCATGTGTCTCTTGGCTGTATGAATGTCTTCTTTTAAGAAGTGTCTGTTCATATCCTTTGCCCACTTTTTGATGGAGTTGTTGTTTTATCTGGTAAATTTGTTTGAGTTCTTTGTAGGTTCTGGATATTAGCCCTTTGTCAGATGAGTAGATTGCAAAAATTTTCTCCCATTCTGTTCACTCTGATAGTAGTTTCTTTTGCTGTGCAGAAGCTCTTTAGTTTAATTAGATCCCATTTGTCAATTTTGGCTTTTGTTGCCATAGCTTTTGGTGTTTTAGTCATGAAGTCCTTGCCCATGCCTATGTCCTGAATGGTATTACCTAGGTTTTCTTCTAGGGTTTTTATGGTTTTAGGTCTAACATTTAAGTCTCTAACCCATCTTGAATTAATTTTTGTATAAGGAGTAAGGAAAGGATCCAGTTTCAGCTTTCTACTTATGGCTAGCCAATTTTCCCAGCATCATTTATTAAATAGGAAATCCTTTCCCCATTTCTTGTTTTTGTCAGGTTTGTCAAAGATCAGATAGCTGTAGATGTGTGGTATTATTAATGAGGGCTCTGTTCTGTTCCATTGGTCTGTATCTCTGTTTTGGTACCAGTACCATGCTGTTTTGGTTACTGTAGCCTTGTAGTATAGTTTGAAGTCAGGTAGCATGATGCCTCCAGCTTGGTTCTTTTGGTTTAGGATTGTCTTGGCAATGTGGGGTCTTTTTTGGTTCCATATGAACCTTAAAGCAGTTTTTTCCAATTCTGTGAAGAAAGTCATTGGTAGCTTAATGGGGATGGCATTGAATCTATAAATTACCTTGGGCAGTATGGCCATTTTCACAATATTGATTCTACCTATCCAAGAGCATGGTATGTTTTTCCATTTGTGTCATCTTTTATTTCACTGAGCAGTGGTTTGTAGTTCTCCTTGAAGAAGTCCTTCACATCCCTTGTAAGTTGGATTCCTAGGTATTTTATTCTCTTTGAAGCTATTGTGAATGGGAGTTCATTTATGATTTGACTCTCTGTTTGTCTGTTACTGGTGTATAAGAATGCTTGTGATTTTTGCACATTCATTTTGTATCCTGAGACTTTGCGGAAGTTGCTTATCAGCTTAAGGAGATTTTGGGCTGAGACAATGGGGTTTTCTAAATATACAATCATGTCATGTGCAAAGAGGGACAATTCGACTTCTTCTTGTCCTAACTGAATACCCTTTCTTTCTTTCTCTTGCCTGATTGCCCTAGCCAGAACTTCCAACACTATGTTGAATAGGAGTGGTGAGAGAGGGCATCCCCGTCTTGTCCCACTTTTCAAAGGGAATGCTTCCAGTTTTTGCCCATTCAGTATGATATTGGCTGTGGGTTTGTCATAAATAGCTCTTATTATTTTGAGATACATTCCATCAATACCGAATTTATTGAGAGTTTTTAGTATGAAGGGCTGTTGAATTTTGTCAAAGGCCTTTTCTGCATCTATTGAGATAATTATGTGGTTTTGTCTTTGGTTCTGTTTATATGCTGGATTACGTTTATTGATTTCCGTATGTTGAACCAGCCTTGCATCCCAGGGATGAAGCCCACTTGATCATGGTGGATAAGCTTTTTGATGTGCTGCTGGATTTGGTTTGCCAGTATTTTATTGAGGATTTTTGCATCGATGTTCATCAGGGATATTGGTCTAAAATTCTCTTTTTTTGTTGTGTCTCTGCCAGGCTTTGGTATCAGGATGATGTTGGCCTCATAAAATGAGTTAGGGAGGATTCCCTCTTTTTCTATTGATTGGAATAGTTTCAGAAGGAATAATACCAGCTCTTTCTTGTACCTCTGGTAGAATTCGGCTGTGAATCAGACTGGTCCTGGACTTTTTCTGGCTGGTAGGCTATTATTGCCTCAATTTCAGAGCCTGTTATTGGTCTATTCAGGGATTCAACTTTTTCCTGGTTTAGTCTTGGGAAAGTGTGAGGGTCCAGGAAATTATCCATTTCTTCTAGATTTTCTAGTTTATTTGCATAGAGGTGTTTATAGTATTCTCTGATGGTAGTTTGTATTTCTGTGGGGTCGGTGGTGATATCCCCTTTATCATGTTTTATTGCATCTACTTGGTTCTTCTCTTTTCTTCTGCATTAGTCTTGCTAGCGGTCTATCAATTTTGTTGATCTTTTCAAAAACCAGCTCCTGGATTCATTGATTTTTTGGAGGGTTTTTTGTGTCTCTATCTCCTTCAGTTCTGCTCTGATCTTAGTTATTTCTTGCCTTCTGCTAGCTTTTGAATGTGTTTGCTCTTGCTTCTCTAGTTCTTTTAATTGTGATGTTAGGGTGTCAATTTTAGATCTTTCCAGCTTTCTCTTGTGGACATTCAGTGCTATAAATTTCCCTCTATACACTGCTTTAAATGTGTCCCAGAGATTCTGGTATGTTGTATCTTTGTTCTCATTGGTTTCAAAGAACATCTTTATTTCTGCCTTCATTTCATCATGTACCCAGTAGTCATTCAGGAGCAGGTTGTTCAGTTTCCATGTAGTTGAGAGGTTTTGATTGAGTTTCTTAATCCTGAGTTCTAGTTGATTGCACTGTGATCTGAGAGACAGTTTTTTATAATTTGTGTTCTTTTACATTTGCTGAGGAGTGCTTTACTTCTACCTATGTGGTCAATTTTGGAATAAGTTTGATGTGGTACTGAGAAGAATGTATATTCTGTTGATTTGGAGTGGAGAGTTCTGTAGATGTCTATTAGGTCTGCTTGGTGCAGAGCTGAGTTCAATTCCTGGATATCCTGTTAACTTTCTGTCTCATTGATCTGTCTAGTGTTGACAGTGGGGTGTTAAAGTCTCCCATTATTATTGTGTGGGAGTCTAAGTCTCTTTGTAGGTCTCTAAGGACTTGCTTTATGAATCTGGGTGATCCTGTATTGGGTGTATATATATTTAGGATAGTTAGCTCTTCCTGTTGAATTGATCCCTTTACCATTAAGTAATGGCCTTCTTTGTCTCTTTTGATCTTTGTTGATTTAAAGTCTGTTTTATCAGAGAGTAGGATTGCATCCCGCTACCTTTTTTTTTTTTTTTTTTTTTTCCATTTGCTTAGTAGATCTTCCTCTATCCTTTTATTTTGAGCCTATGTTTTCTCTGCACATGAGATGGGTCTCCTGAATACAGCACACTGATGGGTCTTGACTCTTTATTCAATTTGCCAGTATGTGTCTTTCAATTGGAGCATTTAGCCCATTTACATTTAAGGTTAATATTATTGTGTGAATTCGTTCCTGTCATTTGATGTTAGCTGTTTATTTTGCTCATTAGTTGATGCAGTTTCTTCCTAGCATCGATGGTCTTTACAGTTTGGCATGTTTTTGCAGTGACTAGTACCGGTTATTCCTTTCCATGTTTAGTGCTTCCTTCAGGAGCTCTTGTAAGGCAGGCCTGGTGGTGACAAAGTCTCTCAGCATTTTCTTGTCAGTAAAGGATTTTATTTCTCCTTCATTTATGAAGCTTAGTTTGGCTGGATATGAAATTATGGGTTGAAAATTCTTTTCTTTAAGAATGTTGAATATTGGCCCACACTCTCTTCTGGCTTGTAGAGTTTCTGCTGAGAAATCTGCTGTTAGTCTGATGGGCTTCCCTTTGTGGGTAACCCGACCTTTCTCTCTGGCTGCCCTTAACATTTTTTCCTTCATTTCAACTTTGGTGAATCTGACAATTATGTATCTGGGAGTTGCTTTTCTCAAGGAGTATCTTTGTGACGTTCTCTGTCTTTCCTGAATTTGAATGTTGGCCTGCCTTACTAGGTTGGGGAAGTTCTCCTGGATAATATCCCGAAGAGTGTTTTCCAACTTGGTTTCATTCTCCCCATCTCTTTCAGGTACACCAATCAGATGTAGATTTGGTCTTTTCACATAATCCCTTTTTTCTTGGAGGCTTTGTTAATTTCTTTTTACTCTTTTCTATAAACTTCTCTTCTCGCTTCATTTCATTCATTTGATCTTCAATCACTGATTCCCTTTCCTCTAGTTGATCTCATCAGCTACTGAAGCTTGTGCATTCATCACATAATTCTCACGCCATGGTTTTGAGCTCCATGAGGTCATTTAAGGACTTCTCTACACTGGTTATTCTAGTTAGCCATTCATCTAATCTTTTTTCCAGGTTTTTGGCTTCTTTGTGATGAGTTCCAACTTCCTCCTTTAGCTTGGAGAAGTTTGATCATCTGAAGCCTTCTTCTCTCAACTTTTCAAAGTCATTCTCCATCCAGCTTTGTTCCATTGCTGGCGAGGAGCTGCGTTCCTTTGGAGGGGGAGAGGCGCTCTGATTTTTAGAATTTTCAGCTTTTCTGCTCTGTTTTTTCCCCATCTTTGTGGTTTTATCTACCTTTGGTCTTTGATGATGGTGATATATGGATGGGGTTTTGGTGTGGATGTCCTTTCTGCTTGTTAGTTTTCCTTCTAACAGTCAGGACCCTCAGCTGTAGGTCTTGGAGTTTGCTGGAGGTCCACTCCAGACCCTGTTTGCCTGGGTTTCAGCAGCGGAGGCTGCAGAACAGCGAATATTGCTGAACAGCAAATGTTGCTGCCTGATCGTTCCTCTGTAAGGAAGCTTCATCTCAGAGGGTACCAGTCCATGTGAGGTGTCAGTCTACCCCTACTGGGGATTACCTTCCAGTTAGGCTACTCAGGGGTCAGGGACCCACTTGAGGAGGCAGTCTGTCCATTCTCAGATCTCAAACTCTGTGCTGGGAGAACCACTACTCTCTTCAAAGCTGTCAGACAGGGACATTTAAGCCTGCAGAGGTTTCTGCTGCCTTTTGTTCAGCTATGCCCTGCCCCCAGAGGTTTAGTCTAGAGAGGCTGGCAGGCCTCCTAGAGCTGCAGTGGGCTCCACCCAGTTCGAGCTTCCTGGACACTTTGTTTACCTACTCAAGCCTCAGCAATGGTGGGCGCCCCTCCCCCAGCCTCACTGCCACCTTGCAGTTCAATCTCAGACTGCTGTGCTAGCAATGAGCGAGGTTCCGTGTCTGTGGGACTCACCAAGCCAGGTGCAGGATATAATCTCCTGGTGTGCTGTTTGCTAAGACCTTTAGAAAAGTGCAGTATTAGTGTGGGAGTGACCCAATTTTCAGGTGCCATCTGTCACAGCTTCCCTTGGCTAAGAAAAGGAATTCCCTGACCTCCTGTGCTTCTCACAGGAGGCGATGCCTTGTCCTGCTTTGGCTCATACTCGGTGGGCTGCACCCACTGTCCTGCACCCACAGTCCAACAAGCCCCAGTGAGGTGAACCCAGTACCTCAATTGGAAATGCAGAAATCACCTGTCTCCTGTGTCACTCATGCTGGGAGCTGTAGACTGGAGCTGTTCCGATTTGGCCATCTTCAAACTGCCTCCAGACCACAAATTTTCTAGGTATGAATAGGCTCATCTTAGCTTTAATATAAAAATTAAATATGTTTCAAAAATAATTTAGTGACTTTTTAAAGTAATGAGAGACTTATTATTGGTAGAACCTATTTGCCAAATTATTTGTGTTAGGCTTAGTAATAAGCGCTTTGAACCAAAAATCAAGTTCTACCTACTATCTCAGGGTAAAAAGAAAGTGGTTTTTATCTTATTTATTTTTACTAAATAAAATATTTTTATTTTAAAACTGTTATTTTAGATTTAGAGGGTGTACACCTAGCCTTTCTAGACTTCCTTAGTAATTGGTAAATTTCTCTTTTTATTTTGTCATTATAACTTTTTCTGCACTCTCAGGCTGGAGTGCAATGGTGCAAACATTGCTTATTGCAGCCTGGAACTCCTGAGCTTAACATATTCTCCCTCCTCATCCTCCTGAATAGCTGAGACCACAGGCAGAAACCTGTGTGCCCAGCCCATTATTATTACTTTTAATGTCTGCTAGTTCCTGTGGTGCACAGAGATTCAAAGGTCACATTCTTCCAGGGTTTGGGCATAGTATGAGCACTGGGAATTAAATAGGTAGGTCCCACAGGGAAAGCAGTGCCCAGGAGAATAGAATCTAGGTTGGGTGTGACCATTCTCCTTCTCAGCTTGGCTGTTTCTTGTTTGAAGAGACGGAGTAATACTAGGAGGCAAAAAAGTACCTTGAGCTTGGGGTCAGAGGGTGTGATTTGAGGTCTGGAGTTGATCTCTTAAAGGCTATGTGAAGTTGGCACTGTCTCCAACCTCTGTCCTTCCTTTGCAAAATGAGAAAAATAAGGCTGGATGAACTCAGGGTTCCCTTTCAGTCTTTTTTTTTTTTTAATTTTTTATTTCCACTAATTTTTTGGAACAGGTGGCATTGGTTACATGAGTAAATTCTTTTGTGGTGATTTCTGAGGTTTTGGTGTACCCATCACCTGAGTAGTATACACTGAATCCAATTTGTAGTGTTTTACCTGATGCGTTTACATCCTTATAGCTTAGCTCCCACTTATGAGTGAGAACATATGATGTTTGGTTTTCCATTTCTGAGTAGTATTCGAACATTCACAGTTTCTTTATCCACTTTATCCACTTGCTGATTGATGGGCATTTGAGTTGTTTCCACATTTTTGCAGTTCCAAATTATGCTGCTATAAACGTGCGTGTGCAAGTATTTTTTTTTTAATAATAACTTCTTTTCCTCTGGGTAGATACCCAATAGTAGGATTACTAGATCAAATGGTAGTTCTCCCTTTAGTTCTTTAAGAAATCTCCACACTGTTTTCCATAGTGACTGTACTAGTTTACATTTCCACTAGCAGTGTAGAAGTGTTTCCTTTTCACTCCATCCACACCAACGTTTATTATTTTTTTATTATTTTTTATTATGGCCCTTCTTACAGGAGCAAGGTGGCATCACATTATGGTTTTGATTTGCATTTCCCTGACCGTTTGTGATGTTGAGCATTTTTTCATGTTTCCTGGCCATTTTTATATCTTCTTTTGAGAATTGTCTATTTATATCCTTAGCCCACTTTTTGATGAGATTTTTTTTTTTTTTCTGGCTGATTTGTTTCAGTTTGTTGTAGATTCTGGACATTAGTCTTGTGTCAGATATATAAATTGTGAAGATTTTCTCCCTCTCTGTGGGTTGCTTTTTACTTTGCTCACTGTTCCTTTTGCCATGCAAAAGCTCTTTAGGTTAATTAAGTCCCAGCTATTTATCTTTGTTTTCATTGCATTTGCTTTGGAGTTATTGGTCATGAAATCCTTGACTAAGCCAATGCCTAGAAGGGTGTTCTGATGTTATCTTCTAGAATTTTTATAGTTTCAGGTCTTAAATTTAAGTTCTTGATCCATCTTGAGTTGATTTTTGTATAACGTGAAAGATGAGAATCAAGTTTCATTCTTCTACATGTGGCTTGCCAATTATCCCAGCACCATTTGTTGAATAGGGTGTCCTTTTCCCACTTTATGTTTTTGTTTGTTTTGTCAAAGATCAGTTGGGTGTAAGTATTTGTGTTTATTTCTGGGTTCTCCATTCTGTTCTGTTGTTCTATGTCTCTATTTTTATACCGGTACTGTGCTGTTTTGTTGAGTGTGGCCTTATTGTATAGTTTGAAGTTGGGTAATATGATGCCTTTTGATTTGTTTCTTTTGCTTAGTCTTGCTTTGGCTATGCAAGCTCTTTTTTGGTTCCATATGAATTTTAGGATTTTTTTTTTTGTAGTTCTGTGAAGAATAGTGTTAGTACTCTGATGGGAATTGCATTGAATTTGTAGATTGCTTTTGGCAGTATGGTCATTTTTAGAATATTGATTCTACCCATCCATGAGCATGGGATGTGTTTTTATTTGTGTCGTCTACAATTTCTTTCAGCAGTGTTTTGTAGTTTTTCTTGTAGAGGTCTTTCACTTCCTTGGTTAGCTATATTCCTAAGTATTTTATTTTTTGTGCAGCTACTGTAGAAGGGGTTGAGTTCTTAATTCGATTCTCAGCTTGGACACTTTTGGTATATAGCAGAGCTACTAATATGTGCACATTGATTTTATATTCTGAAACTTTGCTAATTTATTTATTGGTTCTAGGAGATTTTTGAAGGAGACTTTAGTGTTTTCTGGGTATACAATTATATCATAAGGAAACAATTAGTTTCAGCTCCTCTTTACTGATTACTGATTTGGATGCCCTTTATTTCTTTCTCTTGTCTGATTGTTCTGGTTAGGATGCCGAGTACTATGTTGAATAGAAGTGGTGAGAGTGAGCATTTTTGTCTTGTTCCAGTTCCCAGAGGAAATGCTTTCAACTTTTCCCCATTTAGTATTATGTTGGCAGTAGGTTTGTCATATATGGCTTTTATTATATTAAGGCATGTCCTTGGTATGCCAATTTTGCTGATGCTTTTAATCATAAAGGGATGCTGGATTTTGTCAAATGCTTTTTCTCCATCTATTGAAATAATTACGTAATTTTTTTTGAAAAATTCTGTTTATGTGGTGTATCACATTTATTGACTTGGGTATGTTAAATTATCCCTGAATCATTGGCTATAAAACCCACTTGATTATGGTGGATTATCTTTTTAATATGTTGTTGGATTCAGTTAGCTAGTATTTTGTTAAGGATTTTTGTGTCTATAGGCTGGGCCCTGTGGTTCATGCCTGTAATCTCAGCACTTAGGGGAACTGCAGTGGGACAATCACTTGAGGTCAGGAGCTCAAGACCAGCATGGCCTACATGGCGAAACCATGTGTCTTTTAAAAATATATGCATATTCTGCAGTTGTTGGGTAGAATGTTCTGTAAATATCTGTTAAGTCCATTTGTTCTAGGGTATAGCTAAAGTCCATTGTTTCTTTGTTGACTTTCTGTCTTGTTGACCTGTCTAGTGCTGTCAGTGGAGTATTGAAGTTTTCCACTATCATTTTGTTACTGTCTGCCTTATTTTTTATGTCCAGTAGTCATTGTTTTAGAAATTTGAGAGCTCCAGTGTTGGGTGCATACATATTTAGGATTGTGGTATTTTCCTGTTGGAAAAAGTCTTGCATCATGATAAAATGTCCCTCTTTTTTTTTTTTTTTTAACTGGTATTTCTTTAAAGTTCCATCTGATATAAGAATAGCTACTCCTACTTGCTTTGGTGTCCATTTGCATGGAATATCCTTTTCCTCCCCAATACCTTACATTTATGTGAGTCCTTGTATGTTAGGTCAGTCTCTTGTAGGCAACAGATAACTAGTTGGTGAATTCTTATCCATTCTGCAATTCTGTATCTTTTAAGTGGGGCATTTAGGCCATTTACATTTGATGTTAGTATTGAGATGTGAGGTACTATTCCTTTTATTGTGTGATTTGTTGTCTATATACCTTTTTTATTTGTATTTTGGTTTTATAGCTCCTGGGAGATTTATGTTTTAAAGAGGTTCTGTTTTGATGTGTTTCCAGAATTTGTTTCAAAATTTAGAGGTCTTTTTAGCAGTTCTTGTAGTGCTGGCTTGGTAGTGGTGACTACTCTCAGTATTTGTTTTTCTGAAAAAGACAGTATATTTCCTTCATTTATGAAGCTTAGTTTCACTGGATTCAAAATTTTTGGCTAATTATTGTTTTATTTAAGGAGGTTGAAGATAGGGCCCCAATTCTTTTTAGCTTGTAGGGTTTCTGCTGAGAAATTGGCATTAATCTGGTAAGTTTTTCTTTATAAGTTACCTGGTGCTTTTGCCTCACAGCTGTTAAGATTCTTTCCTTCATCTTGAGTTTAGATAACCTGAGGACAATGTGCCTAGGTGATGATCTTTTTTAGATGAATTTCCCAGATGTTCTTTGAGCTTCTTGTATTTGGATGTCTAGGTCTTTAGCAAGACCAGGAAAGTTTTCCTCAATTATTCCTCCAAATATGTTTTACAAACTTTTAGATATCTCTTCTTTCTCAGGAATACCAATTATTCTTAGGTTTGGTCACTTATGTCCCAAATTCCTTGGAAGTTTTTTTTTCTTTCTTTCTTATTCTTTTTTCTTTGTCATTGTTGGATTGGGTTAATCCAAAAACATTTTCTTTGAGCTCAGAAGTTCATTATTCTGCTTGCTTGATTCTATTGCTGAGACTTTGCAGAATATTTTGCATTTCTCTGAGTTCCTTATTTCTTGAAGTTGTGATTGCTTTTTATTCATGCTATCTATTTGACTGAAGATTTCTTCCCTCATTTGGTATGTTTTTTGATTTCCTTAAATTGGACTTCATTTTCTCTGGTGCCTCCTTGATTCATTTAATAACTGAACTTCTGAATTCTTTCTGAGATAAATCAGAGATTTCTTCTTGGTTTGAATCCACTGCTGGTGAACTAGCATAATTTTGGGGGGATATTAGAGAACCTTGTTTTGTCATATTACCAGAATTGTTTTTCTGGTTCCTTCTCATTTGGGTAGGCTATGTCAAAGGGAAGTTCTAAGGCTGAAGGCTGCTGTTCAGATTATTTTGTCCCATGGGGTATTCCCTTGATGTAGTACTCTCCCCGCTTTCCTAGGGGTGTGGCTTCCTGAGAGCTGAGCTGTAGTTATTGTTATTTCTCTTCTGGATCTAGCCCCCAAGCAAGTCTACCAGGCTCTGGGCTGGTAGTGGGGGTTGTCTGCACAGAGTCCTGTGATGTGAATTGTCTTCAGGTCTCTCAGATATAGATATTAGCACCTGCTTCAGTGGAGGTGGCAGGTAGTGAAATGGACTTCTTGAGGGTCCTTAGGTTTGGTTGTTTAGTGCACTATTTTTGTGCTGGTTGGCCACCTGCCAGAAGGTGGCGCTTTCAAGGGAGCATAGGCTGTGGTAGTATAGGGAGGATCAGGTGGTGAGTGGGGCCCTAAGGCTCCCAAGAGTATAAGCTATCTGTCTTCAGCTACCAGAATAGGTAGGGAGGGACCATCAGGTTGAGGATGGTTAGGCATATCTGAGCTTAGACTCTATTTGGGCGGGGCTTGCTGCAGCTGCTGCAGGAAATGGTGGCGTGGTTCCCAGGTCGATGTAGTTATTTTCCCAGGAGGATTGTGGCTGCCTCGGCTGTCATGAAGGTTGTCAGGGATGTGGGGGAAAGCCAACAGTTACAGGTCCCACCCAGTTCCCACACAACCTGAAAGACCAGACTCACTCCCACCATGCTCCCCACCAAGAGCACCAAGTTTTCTTTCAGGCAGTGGGTGAGCAGGGCTGAGAACTTTCCCCAGGCTACCAGCCTCCTAGCTGCAGAAGCGAGCAGGCCTTTTGTGCCTCACTGACTTTGCAGTCTGCACACCTGATTCATGCCCTCTCACAAATTCTGGCCAGGTGAATTCATGTTTGGTTAGAATTGTTACAAAGTTCAGCTGGAAGTTTCCTTCTCGCTGTGGTCTTTTCCCACTTCCCTTGACAGACTTCTCCAAGGACCCCTTTGAAACAAGTCTTAAAAGCTTTCCTGAATACCCAGAGAGCCCACAGGGCTTTTTCTGCTTCCTCTACCTCTGTATTTAGCTCATCTCTCTAAATTGACTCAGCTCGAGGTAAGGTCAGGTCCTTATCCCATGATCTAGACTTTCAGGTTCCCAAGTGAGGGTGTGTGTATGAGAGCAGATGATTCCTTTTTCCCACTTTTACATCTTGGGCACTCATAGTATTTGGGCTGTCTCTGAGATCCTGCAGGAGAAATTTGCTTCCTTCAGAAAGTCTGTGGATTCTCTCAGCTTTCCTGGTTTATTCCTGCAGTAGTTCTGAAGCAAAAGCTCATGATGTGAGTTTCCACACACTGCTCTGAGTGGGAGCTGCAATCTATTTCAATCTATTTCTGCCTCCTGTCTGCTATTTTTGTCAAAAAACCGATTTTAAAATTCATCTTTATTTCTACTAAATTAGAAAATTCAAAGCCAAAATGTTAGATCAGGAATAACAATTGGGTGAGAGGGTTTTGGACATAATGGTTAAGATTGAAAATTAGGCCGGGCGCGGTGGCTCAAGCCTGTAATCCCAGCACTTTGGGAGGCCGAGATGGGCGGATCACGAGGTCAGGAGATCGAGACCATCCTGGCTAACACGGTGAAACCCCGTCTCTACTAAAAAATACAAAAAACTAGCCGGGCGAGGTGGCGGGCGCCTGTAGTCCCAGCTACTCGGGAGGCTGAGGCAGGAGAATGGCGGGAACCCGGAGGCAGAGCTTGCAGTGAGCTGAGATCCGGCCACTGCACTCCAGCCTGGGCGACAGAGCGAGACTCCGGCTCAAAAAAAAAAAAAAAAAAAAAAATTGAAAATTAGAATCAGGTGGTTTCTGATTGCATTCCAGTTCTGCCATTTATGGGCTGTATACAGTTCCTTGACCTCTCTGTGCTTAACTCTTCATCCATATGGTGAGGATTATACTGCCTAAATCGTAGGGTTTTGGTAAAATTAAAGCAATTAGTACAAATAAAGGTGCCCAAAGTTTGTCCAGCACATAACAAGTGTACAGGAAACTTATTAGCACTTATTTGCTGATTCTGTAAGATCCTGATCAATATTAAGCCTGAAAACAAGGTGGCCACATCAGTGATTTGTAACTCAGGTTTATTCTAGTCAGTCCGGGGCTGTAATAGTAGTCAAATGTTTATGATATTATCCGTTTTTAAAAAACTATTAATATTTTTATTGGCAAATAAGAGTTGTGTACACTATGAGCTACAACGTGATGTTTGAATATATGTACATAATATGAAATGATTATGGATTATGTTGAGTTAAATAACACATCAACTCACCTATCACTTTTTGTGTGAGACACTTGAAATTTACTCTTAGTTATTTTAAAATATACAGTACATTATTGTTTACTGTAGTCACCCTGCTTTGCAATAGATATCAAAATATATTTACCCTGTCTATTTGGAACTTTGCATTCTTTGATCAACACCTCTGTTTTCTTCCCACTACACCCAGCCTCTGGTAAAGATTATTCCACTTTCTACTTTCTGAATTAAACTTTATTCTTACAGTATTTGTCTTTCTGTGCCAGGGTTATTCCATCTAGCATAATGTCTTCTAAATTCATCTATATTGTTTCAAATGATAAAGGCTGAACAGTATTCCATTGTGTATCTATCCAATATTTTTTTAATTAATTTAAAAGGCCGGGCACAGTGACTCATGCCTGTAATCCCAGCACTTTGGGAGGCTGAGACAGGTGCATCACCTGAGGTCAGGAGTTCAAGATCAGCATGGCCAACATGGTGAAACCCCATCTCTACTAAAAATAACAAAAATTAGCTGGGTGTGGTGGCGGGTGCCCGTGATCCCAGCAACTTGGGAGGCTGAGGCAGGGGAATCACTTGAACCCAGGAGGCGGAGGTTGCAGTAAGCCAAGATGGCACCATTGCACTCCAGCCTGGGCAACAAGAATGAAACTCTGTCTCAAAAAAAAAAAAATTAAATATATTTATTTATTGAAAACCTGATGTTATGGAAGGATATTTCTGTGTTAAAGAACATATTGTAATTCAGCATACACATATCTTATTAATAATAGCTAATTTGTACTGAGCACTAACCATAATACTATTTATGTGTTAATAAATGTAATTCTCACAGTAACTCAATAACATAGGTATTACACTTATCCTCATTTTGCGGAGAAAGAACCGGAGCCATGGGTAGAAATGACTTGCTCATAATAGTAGAATATTAAAACTCAGGCAACTGTGTCTCCAGAGATAACACTCCTGAGTGCAACAATGAAAACCCTCTTTAACCAGAAAAAAAACAATCAACACTCACTTTTAATAAAAATTAACAAAAATTGAATAGATACATTTTCATTGTTCTGTGTGTCTGCGAATGTATCAAATGGTACATAAGAAATAAGCCAGAAAAATATGTTAGTTAATATTTTGATGAATAAAATTGGAAAGTAGTTAATTATTATTTGCAGATGATATCTTTGTTTGCTAACAAAAGCAACTAAAAGATGATTTTAAAAGTCTATTCAGGTGGGTAGGCAAAATTTAAAGATATTTCCCAGTATTGCCAGTCTGTTGTACACCTGCTGTGGAATCCTTTTTCCTTGATTGTAAAATAATGTGTGACTGTGGTGGAAAATCATTCATAAAATTAGGTTATTAGTGTGTTGCCTTTGTGTTCATCAAAAGGGAGATTATCCTGATTGGGCTAAACTGAATCAGAGCTGCTTTTAAGAGAAAGGGACGCATGAAAAAAAAACATCCCAGGTGGGCTGTAAGTAAGTGACTTCTACATGGGCCATGCTGTAAGCTGCTTACGGAGGCCACATGGCAGGAAATATGTTTGTACATTGTCATCATTTTTGCCTCCCACATGTTGCTTCCAGTAGGGAGGACAGAAGAGAATTTCCCATTGCAGAGGAAAAAAAGGGGGGTCTTAGTCGTGCAATAAATAATCACCTTATCTGAGATAGCTTAAGCTTAACAGAGGAGACCACAACACAACCACATCAATTAGAGGAAAAAGGCAGTGTGGTTGAAAGAGCCCACTGGCATTGAAACGGGAAAGGTTCCCTTGTCCCCCTCACAGGGCATGTGATGTGGGTGTGGTTCACTTCTTCGGTGCTCCACTGCTCTAGGGAAGCGTACAGACAGGGAGACCGACCCCACCGCAGTGTCTAGGGGTAAATGTTTACAGTTCCTGAAGCCCCAGTGGGCGTGTGTTACAGGATGCTCTCTTAGTTTCCCGTCTATAGGCAGCTTGTATTAACCAGCTCAATTAGACCCCCTTCCTTATCACCAGGACAGGCGGATTTCTGTATCCTGGGATTTCTTGCCTTGGTGTACCAGAATAATCAGATCACACGTGGGCTTAGAGAATGAGTGTGACGTTTTATTGAGTGGCAGTAGCTCTCACCCAATGGGGGAGGCAGAAGGAGGATGTTCTTTCCCAGGAGTTGGGTTGCTTGGTGACCCTGGCTCTCCTCCAACTGCCCGGACCAAACTCAGCCTAGTCCTACCAGTTGATGGCCTGCTGGCCTGCTGGTGCCTGCGGGTGTGCTCTTCTGCCAGCGTGTTCCTCTCGACGTCCTCTTGACGACCAGCCGCTTGCATCTTCTTCCACCGATGTGCTCCTCTCCACGTCTGGTCACCTGTGTCTCTACCTTGGTAGGGTCTCGGGTTTTTATAGGCCCAGGATGGGGGCATAGTGAGCCAGGGTGGTCCTGGAAAATACATTTCAGCACAAGGGCAGAAGTGCATGTCCTCACTTAGGTCCGTGGGGGTGGAGCCCTAGCCAGTGACTGCACCCTCCTTTACCCAGCAGTTCCCTTCCCCACTTCCATATTATTTAAAGGGACCATGCTCTTCCCTTCCCAGCACTCATGTATCAGTCTTATGAAGCAACATTTAATAAGCTGTAGTGAATGGTCAGCCTCTGGGATACCAGTAGTCTGCCAAAAAGGCTGAACTCATTCCAATTAAATCAGCATGTCTGCATCCTTCTGATGACCCAGTTTTACATTATCCTAGGTACCCTCCTAGAATTAAAAATATCATGAAAAAGCATACCTAATTTTTCATTTTCACAATTGAAAAATTTTGAAAACATAATAAACTTAATAATGAACTTATCTTCTGCTAATTTTAGAGGGTTCTACTATACTGTAATCCAATATATATATTTCTTTCCTTTTTTTTTTTTTTGGAGACAGAGTCTTACTCCATCATCCAGACTGAAGTACAGTGGCGTGATCTCAGCTCACTGCAACCTCCGCTTCCCAGATTCAAGTCCTTCTCCTCCCTCAGCCTCCAGAGTAGCTGGGACTATAGTCATGCACTACCACACCCGGTTAATTTTTGTATTTTTAGTAGAGATGAGGTTTCATCATGTTTTCCAGGCTGGTCTCAAACTCCTGACCTCAAATAATCCACCCACCTCAGCCTCCCAAAATGCTGGGATTACAGATATTAGCCACCACATCTGTCCATAATATGAGTATTTCTTGAAAGCACGAAGAGTTATGTGGATATTTGCTCTTAGATTAACGTAATAAAAGTAACAATTAAAACATTTAAAATCAGATAAAATTAGAACCTTTTCAATGGTTTAACACAATTGTCACGCTTTTTGAAATGGCCAGATTACTAACAAGAAGCAAAGACCAGATTTAGGATTTGCTCAGTTATTAAGTTCTTGATATTTCAGGGCAGTACAAGAATTTTGATAGGTAGGAAAATGTATACAATGTACACACATTGCTTTTCTCTGATTTGCTTTACCATTAAAACATTGAAGATTGCAAATCTAATCTCTTAATTTACAGTAAATTTAAAAAGGATTTATTTTTCAGCCAAGAAAACAATTGTATAGAATTAATAGGTAACAGATGCCTTTAGCTGCCAGAAAATAGCATGGCTAGATTCAGTAAGTATGTAGCCATGCCAATAACAGTCCGTTAAATTAAGACCCTAATAGGTGCATGTGGAAAACATTTCTGTGCAATGTTGTGCAACTTCACTCCACACTTTCTTCTGCCTGTTTACAGAGATACCAATTTCCCCTGAGTGACTCAAGATGGATACTGGGAATTGAGAATGGTGTGTTCAGAGGGATTACTAGAAACATCATTAACACATTTTTCCGTATTATAAAGACATTTTATAAATCTTACTCTACCTCACAAAGGCTTTTAGTAAAAAAAAAAAAAAGTTTCTTTACAGTGCTCAATTTGAATTCATGAAAAATTTCAATATTCTGGGTAAGTCAGACACACTCAAGTGTGAATAAAATTCCATAATACATATTTTAATGACATAACTTTGTCATTCTTAACTAAGAATTTTATTTTATTTTATCACTACATTTAGAGAAAGATAAAAAACCAGTACTTTGAGCCAAATAACAGTGTCTGGCATGTGAGTACCACCCAAATAAGTGCTCTTCATCATCATCATTAAAATGGCACTAGCACCACGTGCTTTCCTAGGACTAGGTGGCCTGTTTTCTGCTGATATAAAGTGGAGAAGGCATTGAAATAATGAAGGAGGGTGATATAAATTGAATACCTGTATGAAATACAACTTATAATAAAAAGTAGAAAGAAATTCTCTTACCACTAATGCATCTCCTATAAAATATCACCAGAAATTAACTGGTTATTATCCTCAGTTTTCCTTCCATGAAAAATAGCAGGGATGCATTGTAAGGAACACCAAAAGAGGACAGATGAAGTAACCAAAGGAAACAGGTTATCTGATCAGACAGCTAAGTCAAAGGTGAGGAAGCTTCAAAGAATTAACACACTTCAAGCCCTTCTAATATAGGAAGGCTCCATAAGAGAAATTAAAACTCAGTATTTCTCTGCAGAAATAGAATGGGCTGCTTCTTGAAGGTATGTTTTCATCTCTCAGGATGGCTACCATCAGAGGATGGCAAACTCCATTTGCTAGCCTCTAGCCAATGGAAAATCCTTAAAATCCTTCAACAAGCTTTTCACTTAGGAAAGGATACATCTTATCATTGTGTTCAGAGATTCTTTTCAGGCAGAAAACCTCTAAGTTGGTTAAGCCTGTAATCTCTCTAGCTCACTTCCAACAGGAATTGACACAACTGGCAGAAGCCCAACCCCAGGAAATAGGACCACCTCTGTTTAACCCAAGAGATTTGATATTAGTGAAAACTCTCTCCATTCTCTCTCCTTCCCTAAACTCACACTAGGATGGGCCCTACACTGATTTTCTTTCAAGTCTCTTGGCAGTAAAAGTTACAGGTATCAAATTCTGAATGCATCACACTCAAGTCAAAGCCTGAAGAGCTGAGGGAGCAACCTCTGACAGCCCAGAGGAATGTCCTGAATACCAATGTGGAGAAATAGAAGATCTTAAACTGAAAGTCATAAAAGATAAGTAACTGAATGAGAGCTACTCATCTTACTCGGTCCCATCTACCTCACCAGATACTTTAAAAAAATTCTACATTTCCTCTCAAAATTCACCATCAAATATTTACAGGAAATTTCAATTATACATAGAATTGCATCTGTAACGTCATAAATTCCCAAAGGGAAATGTTGTATCTTGGCAAGTAAAGTTTTAAACAGAAACTATTTACTCCACCACTTTTGCAGGAATTGGTATATTAATGCTATTATTTGCAATAGAACTGTACACCGTGGCACCCACAATGTGGAATTCTGGTTGTAAAATTCTAATTGCTGAAAAAATTTGCATAATTATTATCTTTGTAAAAGGATTAGCAGTTGCAGAAAATATTTAGTCAAGGTTGTTTTGCTTATAGCAGGAGTAATAGTTATGGACAGGAAGTAAGCATGAAAGTTTTACTATCGTTAAGTTTGATAGGACTTTGTATTAAAGATTAGTAATATGGTGCACTCTAAGCTATGGAAAGAAGGTTATAAAAAGATTTTATATAAAAAAAATCTTGTATGGTAAATTCTTGTCCTGAAAGGAAATGATGGAAATGATTGGTTGTTCAAAGGAAGGATGTTTAGGACAAGTCAGAAAGTTAAAGAATCTTGTGAGAGGGCCTGTCATGAAAGAATTTAATAATTAAAAAAAGAAATTGATAAGATTAACACTAAAGTTATTTTAGCCACCCAATAACATATTTCTCCCAATGATATTTTAAGTTAGAAAAGATGGCCTAAATCTAATATTATTCCCTAATGGCAAGTCATGGGGGAAATGTATGTTTTCTCAAAAGAAATGTTACTTTTATATTGACATTTCTGGCAGTGTACAGCAACATCTAGTGGACGCAAATTGGTATTACAATCCATTGATGTAACTAACAGTTAAACTCTGCTGTCATAGTTATGGTCTATAGGACCTCTACTAACAATGGTAAGCTAAATACTCATATTCTAACCCTATATTTCAAGCCTTCTTGAAAAATGCGTCTCTTTTCACCTAGAAACAATCAAACTTCAAATGATGCTATGAACAGACCCACACATGGACACAGCATTATTTTGAGAACACTTAAATCTACCTCAGAAGGAGCCCCAACTGCTGTCCCCCAACCACAGCACTTCTTTTCTTTCTTTTCTTTTTTCTCTCTCTCTTTTTTTTTTTTTCTTTTGAGATGGAGTCTCGCTCTGTTGCACAGGCTGGAGTGCAGTGGCGTGATCTCAGCTCACTGCAACCTCTGCCTCCCAGGGTTCAAGCAATTCTCCTGCCTCAGCCTCCTGAGCAGCTGGGAATACAGGCAGATGCCACCATGCCTGGCTAATTTTTGTATTTTTAGTAGAGATTGGGTTTCACCATGTTGGCTGATCTTGAAGTCCAGACCTTGTTATCCACCCACCTTGGCCTCCTGAAGTGCTGAAATTACAGTTGCGAGCCACCACGCCTGGCCCACAGCACTCCTTTCCAATAGGAAGTACCCAGAAAGGGTTAAGTTTGCTGAGACCAGCTCAGTTTTGAAGACCCTAACCCAGCAGCACTAGAGGAATTAAAGACACACGATAGAAATATAGCATGTGGAACGGGAAATCAGGGGACTCACAGCCTTCAGAGCTGAGAACCATGAGCAGAGGTTTACCCACATATTTAATGACAGCAAGCCAGTGATAAGTATTGTTTCTATAGATCATAGATTAACTAAACGTACTCCTTACAGGAAACAAAAAGATTGGCCGAAACAAAGGGATGGGCTCTGGCTAGTTATCTGCAGCAGGAACATGTCCTTAAGGCACAGATCGCTCATGCTACTGTTTGTGGTTTAGGAACGCCTGTAAGTGGTTTTCTGCCCTAGATGGGCCGGGTGTTCCTTGCCCTCATTCCGGTAAGCCAACAACCTTCAATGTGGGCATCATGGCCATCATGAACATGTCACAGTGCTGCAGAGATTTTGTTTATGGCCAGTTTTGGGCTAGTTTATGGCCAGATTTGGGGGTCTATCCCCAGCATGTCCCCCTTCTTGTTTTTGCACGGCAATAAAAGCAAAGGTGGCTTTATCACGGTGAGCTACTTCTTGCAGAAGTTGGGATCTGCATCTGCAGACTACACAAAGACAAACAACACAGATTGATAACACAATCATCATTGAAATCACAGAGCTTCCAAGTGTTTTTATTCATTTTAATGGGTCACTGACTGCTAATCTGTCTGCAGCTCCTTCAAGCACTCCAGTTCCTGGTATTAAGGTCAGGTGTGCCTGGGATGCTTTAAATATTTGTTCTTTTAATTTTGCAATATCCAAAGACCAGTTTGTAGAGTGTCATTCTAGATGCTTTTTTATTCATTCCCAAATTTTGATCTTATTAAGAGCCATTAATAGTTTCCACAAATCCTTGTTTAGCTCCTATAGCAGGCCATATCATTTGAGGTTGAGGTGCCACTATACTGCCATGTTTCCAGATAATAAGAACTCTTGCCATACTTCTTATCATTTCTGCCATCTGACTGTTTTGTTCAGACCAGCTGAACATAATGTGGCTGTGGCACACAGACTCAAAGGTGCAATTCAAGCTAAACATCCCCTTAGGAGACCAATCAATAATGATTCCATAGGAATCCTTGCACAACACCTCTACCTGTTCTGCAATGCAATCTTCCCAAACAAGTACATTCATTTTTTTCTGAACAGGTCCAATTATGTTTACAAATAGGTTTTTGAGGATGGTATGCCTTAATTATAGGAGCAGATTCATTATGGTAAATACTGAGATAAGAAAGCATGTGTAACTGTGTCATAGAGTGATTACATCCAAGCATTATTGCCAGCCAAGATTGATAGATATGTAAAATAAGTATAATTGTTCTCTGTGTCAGGCCTTGCTGAAGGAATACTCACAGCAATGGTGATCACCACTATCATAGCTACCATTAAATTACTCATTGTGACTGGTGGTCCAGCTTTCCTCAGGTTTTTTTCTGCCATCTGTGACAGTTTCTTGATCTGCCCCCAAGTAGGTGGTGGTGTTCGATGGGTGTTGCTTGTGACAGTTGGGGTCCTCCTCAGCATCAGTCTCAACATGGCTGCAACGGGGGGGTCCTCGGGATTTTCCCAGAATCTCTTCCTCAGCATCTGGCTCATGATACGGTTTTAGGTGTCTTGATGGTATCCAAGTTGGCTGCTAGTTCTGGCCTGGAGAAACACAAGCATAACCTATACCCCAAGTTATTATTTTACCTCTTTCCCAAGTTTTTGTTATCAGATCTCTTCACCAAATCAGTTGTTCTGCTTCTGTCTTTGCAGCTGATTTCTGTAGATGCTGTTCAGCTGCTGATAGCATCTGGCCTTTAGGCAGGCTCAAAAAATTTAAAGTCAATAAGGCTAGATTCAATTGTATATGCAGTGTCCATAGTCCCTGTTCCCCAACCACACCCTCCGCTTTTGCAACTGCTGTTTCAGGGACAGATTCATTCTTTCCACTATGGCTTGTCCTTGAGAATTATATCAGATACCAGTAATGTGTTTAATATTCCATATAGAGAAAAATGTAGCTAGAACTTGGCTAGTATAGCCTGAGGCATTATCTGTTTTAATAGAAGCTGGAATGCCCATCACTGCAAAACACTGCAAAAGGTGACATTTAACACAGGCAGAAGACTCTCCTAATTGGCATATAGCCCAGACAAAGTGAGAAAAGGTGTCCACACATACATGTACATAAGCTAGTCTCCCAAATGAGGGAACATGTGTGACATCCATTTGCCAAAGAGAATTAGATTCCAATCCTCAAGGATTAACTCCTCCTGTAAAAGATGAGCAATGCACCATTTGGCAAGTTGGGCATCACTGGATAATAGCTTTAGCTTTTTTCCAGGTAATGCCATATCTGCATTTGAGACCAGAGGCATTAACATGGGTTAAATTGTGAAAGTGTCTAGCATTAGATGTTGCATTAGCAACCAGGTAATCAGCCATTTGATTCCCTTCAGTTAAATATCCTGGAAGACGTGTATGAGCCCTAATGTGAGTGATGTAAAAAGGGTGCATTCTACTTCTAACTGCTGTTTGCAATTGGGTAAATAAAGTCATCAGTTATTCATCTATATGAAATCATAACTGAGCATTTTCAATTAATTGCGTGGAATGAATCACATATGAAGAATCAGAAATCACATTAATAGGCATATTAAAAGCAGTTAATACCTCAATTACAGATATAAGCTATGCTTTTTGAGCTGAAGTATAGGGCGTCTGGAAAACTTTACCTTTCGAGCCAGAATAAGAAGCTTTACCATTACTAGACCCATTTGTAAAAACATTCTCAGCACCTTCAATTGGTTTCAATTTAGTTATTCTAGGGAGAATCCAATTAGTTAATTTCAAAAATTGAAACAGTTTTGTTTTAGGAAAATGATTGTCAAGAATACCCACAAAGTCAGCTAAATGGGTTTACCAAGTAAGACTGTTTATAAAAGCTTGCTATATTTGTGCCTTCGTGAGAGGGACAATACTTTTTCCAGGATCATATCCATGTAATTTAACAGTCCAAGTTCTCCCATTTCCTATCATAGTAGTGATTTGATCCAAATAAGGAGTTAGAGTATGTGGAAGAAAAAGCCATTCTACTAAGTCCTGCTCTTGGACAATAACACCAGTAGGTGAATGCTGAGTTGAAAAAAAATCAGTAAGTCTAAAGTATTTTCTGGATCTATCCTATTTATTTGAGCTTTATGGACTTGCTTTTCAATCAGCTGTAACTCTGCCTCCGCCTCCCTTGTTAATTGCCAAGGGATAGTGAGAGTGGGATCTTCTCTAAGGATAGAAAATAGATTACTTATGGCATAGGTAGGAATACCTAGAGCAGGTCATATCTAATTAACGTCCCCTAGTAATTTTTGAAAGTCATTTGATCCTATGTATGTTACTTTCTTTGGCACAATGGTAGTATAATTTACTAAAGTCCCCAAGTAGGAGTAAGGAGTAGTGTGAATTTTGTCAGTAGCTATAATTAAACCAGCATGAGAAACTGAATTTTGCAAGTGACCATAATGTTGGAGTTGGAGTAGTATTTCTCGAGTGGGGGCAGCACAAAATATATCATCCACATAATGAATAATGTAACACTGACAATTTTTTACAAGTAGGTTCAATTGGTTGCCCTTCATAAGTCGGGCAAATTGTTGGACGGTTTAACATGCCTTGTGGCAACACTTTCCAATAAAAACGTCCTTAGCAGGCTGCAGGCTGTTTACCGCAGGAATTGTAAATGCAAATTGTTCACAGTCTTGCTCAGCTGAGGGGAGAGTAAAGACACAGTCTTTTAAATCTATGACTATTACATGCCAATTTTTTGGAATCATAGCAGGAGAAGGCAATCCTGGCTGTAATGCTCCCATAGGTAGTATAACTGAATTAATGGCTCTAAGATCTGCTAACATTCTCCATTTACCTGATTTTTTCTTGATAAGAAAGACTGGAAAATTCCAGGGGGAAAATGTTGGAGCTATGTGTCATGTTTTCTTATTGTTCAGTAACTAAGTCCTAAGCCTCCAGTTTCTCTTTACTTAGTGGCCATTGTTCTATCTAAATTGGCTTATCTGTTAACCATTTTAAAGGTATAGGTTCTGGAGGCTTAACAATGGCTGCCATCAAAAATTATATCCTAAACCTTGGCGGGAACTTTGTCTTCCCGTTTGAAGCAGTTCCTTCAAACCTTGCCAATTTTTTCCTAGTCCCATACCAGGGACATACCCCATTTCATGCATCATATGTTGACTTTGAGGGCTATGTAATTGTTCTGGAATTAGAACTTGTGCTTCCCATTGTTGTAATAAATCTCTCCCCCATAAATTTATAGGTACACAAGTTATAATTGGTTGAATAGTCCAGGTTGCCCATCGGGCCCTTCACATTGCAAAATATAACTACTTTGATATATTTCAGGGGCTCTACCAACTCCAACTAGGTTAAATCGAGCAGGTTGAATTGGCCATGTGGACAGCCAGTGCTGTTGAGAAACAATTGAAATGTCTGCTCCTGTATCTACCAAACTTTTAAATTTCTTTCCCTGAATAGTTATTTCACAGGTAGGATGTTTATCAATAATTTTATTCACCCAATAATTTGCTTTGCCTTGTTTATTTGTGCTTCCAAATCCTCCTGTTCATTTAATTTCACTTCCCCATTTCCACATACTGCACAATCAGGAGCTGTGCTATGCACTCTCCTGACCCTGCTTTCCAGGGAACAGAAGTGGATATAACAATTTGAATTTCCCCATTGTGATCTGAATCAATGACTCCTGTATGTAGTTGCACTGCTTTTAAATTTAAACTAGACCTACCTAGAAGGAATACTACCATCCCTGCTGGCAAGGATCCACAGACCCTTGTTCCTGTTGGAACTTTTTGCAGAGGTTCCGAAGGCAGAAGGCTCACAGTTTTTGTGCAGCATAAATCTACTGTGGCACTACCAGCTGTAGCAGGGGACAGATATTGCACAGGAATGAGGGAATGGCCTGAGCCGGAAATGCCCCAGTTTGAAATGGGGCCCGGGACAGGCCCCTCATGGCGTTTCCCGAAATCGGGTTCCCATCTTTATCAAACTTAGAGTGAGACTGATTAGCCCAATGTTTTCTTTTTTTACATTTTGGACATATTCCAGGCTCAGCAGTTTTTTTTTTTTTTTCCTCAACTGGCAGCCTGACTCACTGATTTTTTCTACATTCTTTTTTAGTATGGCCATGCTTCCTACAGTTAAAACAAGTTCCGGGAAACAGAGTGTTCCCTTTACCCACTTTCAGTCATGCCATGGCTTGTGCCAACAAAGTAGCTTTATGCAGATTGCTTCTGATACTGTCACAGGCCTTGATATAATCAACTAAATGTGCTTTCCCTCTAATAGGTCACAGAGCAGCTGGCAGTCAGGATTAGCATTGTTGAAAGCTAATAACTGCAACACTATATCCTGACCAGCCGAATCTGCAATCACCTTTTTAAGAGACTCCTGTAACCAAGCTACAAAATCTGCATATGGTTCTTTTGGTGCCTGTTTTACAGCACTACAGGAAGGGTATTCTCCACCTGAAGTGATTTTTTTCCCAAGCGCTAATGCACACTCCTCTAAGCTGTTCTATGGCATTATCCTGCATGGCCACTTATGCATCTAAACTAATCCAGCTGCCAACCCCCAAAAGTTGGTCTGCAGTTATATTAATTTGAGGTTGGGCCTGGGCATTGCAAGCAGCCTGAATGGAAGCTTCATCTGCCCATCAAGTTTTAAATTGTAAGAACTGAGCAGGAGTCAGACAAGCTCGAGTAAGAGCGTCCCAGTCAGTAGGAATCATCCAACTGGAAACAGCAACATTCTTTAACAATCCCATTACAAAAGGAGAACCTGATCCTATTGATTAATAGCTTGTTTAAATTCTTTGAGTAATTTAAAAGGAAAAGGCTCAAATGTAGCTATAATATTTCCCTGTTGATCTGGGGGGGTGTATCCTAACAGGGAACTGCCAAGCCTCTAAATCACCCTCTCATCTAGCCTGCTGAATTCCTGCCTGAATAGAACTGAGAGCAGTTGCTCGAGGCACTGCTTGAACCATCACTGAAGCAACTACTTTTCACCCAGTGTCCTCTGGAAAAGAAAGATCTGGAGGGTCAGGCCACTCTTTTCCTTCAAAATAATGAGAGGGTACAGAAAGGTAGAGATGAACCTCTCCTTCCTTTGCTGCTTTAGCTTTAGCTAGCAAACAAACTTGCTCTGTAACCTCTTCTGTTACTTCGTTATACTCTCCTTCTTCCTTATTATCAGTGTGAAAAGGTTCCAAGGTGGAATGAAACACAGCCCACACTTGTCTCATTGTTACCCTGATGCTGCCAAGCTCCCCTTCTTACTCACCATAGGGATTGCTTAAGAGTACTCGGGTGTCCTCCATCTTAGTTCCACATTCTCCAACCATCGCTCCGGTGACCCTTTGACCTGGGTTCAAGCCCCACGTATGGGCACCACTTGCCAAGACCAGCTTGGTCATGGAGACCCTAACCCAGCGGCACTAGAGGAATTAAAGACACACACACTCACAGAAATATAGCATGTGGAGTGGGAAATCAGGGGACTCACAGCCTTCAGAGCTGAGAGCCATGAACAGAGATTTACCCACATATTTATTGACAGCAAGCCAGTGATAAAGTATTATTTCTATAGATTATAGATTAAAAGTACTCCTTACAGGAAACAAAAGGACAGGCTGAAACAAAGGGTTGGGCTCTGGCTTGTTGTCTGTAGCAGGAACATGTCCTTAAGGCACAGATCACTCATGCTATTGTTTGTAGTTTAGGAACGCCTTTAAGCAATTTTCCACCCTGGGTGGGCCAGGTGTTCATTGTCCTCATTCCAGTAAGCCAACAACCTTCAGCGTGGGCGTCATGGCCATCATGAACATGTCACAGTGCTGCAGAGATTTTGTTTATGGTCAGTTTTGGGGCCAGTTTATGGCCAGATTTGGGGGCCTAACCCCAGCACATGATATTGTTCAACACGTTCTAACAGCAGTTAGGTTTATACCTCCCGAGGGGGGGAAATAATATAGGAGGTATTAAGAAATTATTATATTTAGGCAGCTAGACAGAGTGAAAGCATTCTCAGTGGAATTTTCTTTTAATAAAAAGCAGCCCCCAAACCGTTTTTTCTCTAACAGCAAGTGGCCTGAAAAGTTAAGCACAGATATGCAAACTAGAGGCTTTTATATGTAAATGCAAGCAGCTGTAACTGGAAACCAGGTACATTCAATATGGAGTTTCCCACCCTCTTTTCCTTGTGACCACATGTACTGGTGTCATGGCAGCCTCCAGGTTAAACCACATGTGCAGGTATCCTGGCCACCACCAGGTGGAGGCTCCATTTGTACAATAAAAGATTAGAGTGGGAGGGCTAGTCTTTTTGTGGGCTATGTAAATGGCACACCTGGTCAAACCAATTCCCTGAGCCCTATGTAAATCAATCACTGCTTCCTCAAGCCTCTGTACAAAACTGATTGCATTTTGCTACAATCCAGAGACCCTTCCTGGGTGACCCACTTTGTCAGAATGAGGAAGCCTTTTTCCTGTCTCCTCTTCTTTGTCTATTAAACTTTCCACTCCTAAACCCACTCCTTGTGTGTGTCTGTGTTGTGAATTCTTTCTTGGCTGATACCAAAAACCAGAGTGTATACCCCATACAACAGAGCCACTTCAAAACTACAATCATCTATCCCCTGGTAATCACTTTTCCTCCCACCCAACATGAAAGCTGCATCTTTGTGTTATCTCTCCAAGTTGTAAGAAAGAGGCTTCTGATCAAGCTGGTCAGCATAAAATTTTGTAAAATTTAACTCTTTTTGTGTGAAATTTTAACTGATCTATTACCAGAAAAGTTATTTTTTGATATTTATTATTTCACTCTATTCTATTTAAATTATTCAGAAAAACTAAACTGACAAAGAAAGCATTTAAATTTTTTAATTAAAAATGCTTAAGAAACATTTTTTATAGAAACTAAAAATAATTTTAGATTCTTAGAGAACATCTCTCAAATACTTCAAGTTACCCTCCTCTGACAGTAGATATATATTTTTCTACATTGTTATAATACAGCTTTGATTTTCCTTTGTGGCAAACTCCATCATTTCTATTTTATCTTTTGTGCAGTATTTATGTTATCCATTTGTGGAGGAAAAGTTAAATATTAAATTTGAATTCAATTGAACATGGCCACAAACAATGGTCACTAAGTCCTGGAACAGGTTGTGTGAGCCCCTTGAAGCGTTCAGCACTGTTTCAGAGAAATATCTCTTTCAGTCTACTCCTGTATGTTAGTTATTGAAAAACAATGGACAATCGCAAAAACAAGTTGACCTTTTTTTGTTCCTTGAGCCCAGTCACAAAGGGCCCTCATGACTGGACCTCATGCCAAACAACTTGCTACAAAAAGAGCTAGGGTCCCAGACCATGCCGAAGCTTCATGAGACCTCTCCTCTTCTGTGCACAGATGAGTGGTCGACTCTGGAGCCCAGGCTGTTGCTTCGCAGTCTGGTGGTGAATCCTCCTTAGTCTTATGAGTGTAGTATCTGACTCTGGAGCCCAGGCTGTTGCTTCCCAGTCTGGTGGTGAATCCTCCATAGTCTTATGAGTGTAGTATCTGACTCTGGAGCCCAGGCTGTTGCTTCCTAGTCTGGTGGTGAATCCTCCATAGTCTTATGAGTATAGTATCTGACTCTGGAGCCCAGGCTGTTGCTTTCTGCTAATGAATCCTCCATAGTCTGGTGAGCATAGTGTCCAACTCTGGAGCCCAGGCTGTTGCTTCCCAGTCTGGTGATGAACCCTCCATAGTCTGGTGAGTGTAAATATATGTACATATCTATCTTTTTCCTTCTCCCCATTGCAATTTGCTTATTATATCAATCTGCTTATTATATAAATTTGTTTATTATATCATTTGCTTATTATATTATTTGCTTATATCTGCGTTGCCATTTATGTGGGATAAAGGTTGTTTACCCTGAAAGGTATTGTGTGTGTGCCTTTTCTTCTCCCCTCATGCGTCTCCCACACAGAGCAGCATTTCACATTATAAAAATTATAGCCTATGCAATGAACCTTTCAAACAATTAACAAATCTTTTCCCATGTAAAACTCTCTGCTTAATCAGCAGTCACTTTATCTTCACTCTTAAAAGGCATTTTCACTGCCTGAAAAGCAAAGGGACACAGTTCAAGTGATTGTGCTGAGTTGGTCCTCTCCAGTGCCAGTCTATTTGCATTCACCCAGGTAGTCTTCTGGTGAAAGAGGGTGCACTTCAGCATTCTCACAGCAATGTGGAACAGATGTAATAAAATAAAAGATAAAACACTGCCTTCTAGGAAAGAGTTGTTTTTTCTTATTCTGTGTATGTGAGCATGTAGTGGTTGTAAGGTTGAGAATAAAGACTAAATTACAGAGAGAAAGAGAACACTTTATATTAGCAGTTCAGTGCAGATCCTATGCAACCTTTTTGTGTATCAAACATACCCTAAATGGTTTGTTTGTTTGTTTGTATATTTATTTGTTTGTTTGAGACAGAGTCTCGCTCTGTCACCCAGGCTGGAGTGTAATGGCTCTATCTTGGCTCACTGCAACCTCCATCTCCTGGGTTCAAGCAATTCTCCTGCCTCAGTCTCCTGAGTAGCTAGGATTACAGTCACACACCACCATGCCTGGCTAATTTTTGTATTTTTAGTAGAGACTGGGTTTCACCATGTTGGCCAGGCTGGTCTTGAACTCCTGACCTCGTGATCCACCCACCTCAGCCTCCCAAAGTGCTGGGATTACAGGCACGAGCCACCGCACCTGGCCCTAAATGTTTTTTTTTTCAAGTATTATGTTGCTGTACCCATCACTTATTAGGCTGATAATTATTTCTACTTTATCAATTTCAATATGCACTCAACATCATCCAGAGTTGTGTCCTTGATGCCTAAGTGCTCAGATACAAAGCTGTTAAAATGTTTGTAACAAAAGATGAGATTTTATTTGTTTATTTTACTACAGAGCACTTAAGGCCTGAAAGCTTAAGTCCCTTTAACCTTTGAAAACATGCTTTAGTTTTTCCTTAGTTTGGAATGTCAAATTTGGTCAAAAGTATACACAATTATAAATGAACATAAATTATTTTGGAATTGAATCTAAATCATTAAATAAAACATTAAACTCGATACATGTATTTGACTGTGTGTCCAATGTTTTTTAATTTGAATAGGAAATGTGATAAATCAGAAACTTGAAAAATATGCATGCTTTTATGACAAATAATTATGTAATCACTTAAATTTTCAATTCAACAGTGTTAAATAATAGATTTCAATACAAGTTGGCTCTATTTAAAATGTGAATACTGACATAACAGAATAGAAAATATTGATAATAAAATATACAAAACAAAACATAATAGTGTTGATGGCTGTTGTGAGTGTTTGGTTCTTGCCTTCGTAGTTTAAAAATAATCAAGACACACACAACAAAGGAGACGCAGCATAATTTTTTGCAAAGGAGTAAGATTATTTTCAAATTAGGTGCAGAATAGCCAGCACATTTTGAGAGAGAGAGAAGGGATTCAGGGTGGGTTGCTTGTAAGAATGAGACAGCAAGGGAGACTCCTTTTATGGGTGTCTTACATCATTATTTATAAGGAGACGGGAAGAAGTGTTACTAGTAAACATGCTCTGGGTGGTCCTCTTAGTGCACATACACAGTAGCTATACATACTTGTTTATATGTCACACGTCTCATTAGAATCTTATATTTCCACCCATAAGTATGTTTTTACTATTATAACGAGTAAAATATCAACTTGAGGGCAAAATCAAAATGTGCATGCTCTCTACAGGGAAACTTCCCTACTGGAGATAGCTTTACCTGAATTACCTGGAATACAGTGCAAATGCTGGGGCTTATTTTGTTGACAATATACAGTTGCCATGCAATCGCCATGGTTGCTGCATTTCGAGGACATGGTAACTTTCCTGGCTACCTGTCCTACCTCAATAGTACTTGTCTTGATTTATTTCCAACTACCAACTCTGAGTCTGAGGTTAAACTGTTATGTCGACGTTGTCAACAGTGGGGAAATCAAAATTTTAAAACCAAACATATTTAAGCTTGATTGGGTCATTAGCTGTATGTCCAGGAGATATTATTATACATTCTTGGAACTTCAATCTTCATTATTAGTAAAAATACTCTTTTCCCCTGGGCTGTTTTAATTCATACATGGTGGCTGTATTTTTTCACTGTAAGTCTTGTCTAAATATATAATAGTATTTATTTAACAATAAGAATGAAATAAATCATACTTTAAATATGTTCTATTAGAATTGAGTGGCTATATTTTGTCATATTTATTGTATTTATCCTTTCTAAAGAATGCCAAAATAAGAATTTAATTATTCTTCCTGGAAAAACAGACTAAGAGTTTCTACATTGTGACTTTGCTCCTTTTTGCATATAGTTTTGACTGCTGTCATTGAATTTCACTTGAATTTTAAACCCACGATTTTTTAGCTTATATGGTTTTTGGTTCATTTGGGGAACAAAATAGATGTGAACTCTTTGTGGGGGGTAACTAGGCTTCATTTCTGCTTTTTTTTTTTTTTTAATTACATCTGGGGCTTTAGAAATAAATAGGATTTTAAATAAGGTTGGTTGGGAATCAAGCAACAGAAAATCCCAGAAAAGACTGAGGGACATAGCTACTGCATAGTGTCTTTCAGTGAGATTTAACATAAAATAGAATTCGGCAGGGCGTGGTGGCTCATCTTGTAATCCTAGCACTTTGGGAGGCTGGGGTGGGCAGATCACGAGGTCAAGAGATCAAGACCATCCTCGCCAACATGGTGAAACCCCGTTTCTACTAAAAATACAAAAACTAGCCAGGCATGGTGGTGCATGCCTGTAGTTCCAGCTACTCGGGAGGCTAAGGCAGAAGAATCACTTGAACCCAGAAGGCAGAGTTTGCAGTGAGCCGAGCACTCCAGCCTGGGCAACAAAGCGAGACTCAGTCCCCACCCCGCCCCCCACAAAAAAGAGTCCCCACCCCCCCCAAAACAATTATAAAAGAACAGCTTGATGAATTTTTACAAAATGCATATACCATGAACCCAGCACCCAGTGATGGAAGAGTTTAACAAACCTGAGAACTCGCCCTTCTTTATTTTCCCTTTCAATTACTGTTCCCCAAGAGTAATTTATATCCTGGCTTTTTATACAATAAATAAGATTTGCCTGTTTTAGAACTTTAAATAAATGGACTAATAAAAGAAGTTCTCATTTTTGGCCAGCTTTTTTTTTGCTCAGCAATAGTTGTAAGATTGATCTTTGTTTCTGTGTATAGTTGTGGTTTGCCCATATTCATTGACCTACAATGTTACATTATATAAATGCATTACAATTTATTTATTCAACTGTTCATGAATATTTTGGTGATTTTCCAGATTTTTAGTTCTTTTATAAACAGTCGAGCATTTTTTTAATTGTGCAGTTATGTAGATACATAACTGATAAAGGAGCTAAAAAGAAATTATTTAGGCAGCTAGGGTAAGTCAGTCCTTTTTTAGATTTTCTAAAATAAAAAGCAGCCCCCAAATCATGACTTATTTAACAAAAAGCAGCCTGAAAATTGAAGCTGCAAACATATAAGCAAGCTGGAAGCTTGCACAGGTGAATGCCGGCAGCTGTGCCAATAGGAAAAGGCTACCTGGGAGCCAGGCATGTTCAACATGGAGGCTCCATCTTCCCTTTTCTTTGTCACCATGTGTGAAGTCAGGGAATAGGCAACATGGCACCGGCCAGTAGAGAATCCATCTGCATAATAAGAAATGAGGGTGGGATGACCAGCTTCTTGGGATGCTATATAAATGGCACACCTGGTCCAACCAATCCTCTGTGCCTTATGTAAATCAGACAACACCTCCTCAAGCTCATCTATAAAACCAAGCGCATCTTGCCACAAATGGGGAGATCTGTTCTGAATGTTCTTCTGCACGAGGGAGTTTTTCTCTTTTACCTATTACACTTCCCCTCTTAAACTTACTCCTTGTGTGTCTGTGTCCTTAATTTTCTTGGCATGAAGCAAGGAACCTTGGGTATTACCCCAGACAAATGATGCTGCTTCATGACCACAAATATAATTAAAATATATTTGGATCTTCAGCTTGTGTAGGTATTAGCAAGCCTTCTTCCAAAATGTAGTAGCAACTTATACTACCTGATTTATATGAGGTATTATTTATTCTCTAATGGTCTTAATTTTTCAAACCCTACAGTGTAAACTCTGTGAAGACAGAGGCCTTTAATTTCATTCACCACTATATTTGCAATTTTAAATAAATTGATTTGACTTCAAAGCGTTTATTTTCTTAAAAATAACTGTGGTAAAATTGATTTATTTATCCTTCTGTGAACGTTATTTTTTTTTCACAGCTCTGTTTCTTTACACATATGATTTCTCTGCCCAAAATGTTTCCTTGTTCTCTTGGTCATTCTCATTCAGGGTTATTTCTCTCCAGGAGAGACTGTAACTGAGCAGGTGCAATTTAAGCAAAGTCTTAAAGAAGATAGGCCTAGGCTGACCAGGTAAGCTTTAAGCAATTGTAAATAACTACCTTGTAAAGATGTATACTTTTTATTTTTTATTGATTTACCAGAAATATTTATTAAGCATTAATTTTTGCAATATTTTATTTCTACTCTGAGAGCTACAAATATGTCTACATAATACCAATGACATTATTTTAATAAACATGAAAAATGTACATATAGCTTTGCAAAAAAAATAAGCCTGATACATTTATATCTGTGTAATATATTTGTAAAATCAATTTCCCAAGGCTCAAGGAACTGAAGTACACACACACACACCATTGCATTGAAATCAAATAGATTTATATTAAGTGCCAAATTAATTGCTATATAAAATTCATAACTAGATACACAGAATATAAATTGAATCATGAATACAGTGTTGATAATAGGTACCCACAAATGTGATTTTCAGTTAAAAAAAAGAAAATAGGCTGGGCGCAGTGGCTTACACCTGTAATCCCAGCACTTTAGGAGGCTGAGGTGGGCGGATCACAAGGTCAAGAGATCAAGACCATCCTGGCCAACATGGTGAATCCTCATCTCTACTAAAAATAAAAGTTAGCTCGGCGTGGTGGCATGTGCCTGTAGTCCCAGCTATTCAGGAGGCTGAAGCAGGAGGATCACTTGAACCCAGGAGGAGGAGGACGCAGAGGTTGCAGTGAGCCGAGATCGCACCACTGCACTCCAGCCTGGTGACAGAGTGAGACACTCAGTCTAAAAAACCAAAACAAAAACCAAAAAAAGAGAAGAAAATAATTACTGGATTTTCAGTGTGTGCTAATTACCATTGCTGTTACAAAAAAAAATCAATTTAATTACAATATATCTAGAGATTTAACACACATCTAAATATTAAATTGACACTACAATATAATATTTAAATCTGCAAAAAGACATTGGAACCTGTGGTCAATAATACCATAAGCTGCCACAGGTTTTTAGTAGATAACATAAATGACAATCCGCTTTTTATGCCCCTACAGGAGAAAAACTGGTACTGCTGCATCACATACATATCAGGAAAGAGAAAAATGCAGAATTCAGTCTGCTAAAAAAAGTTGTTTATACCAGATATATACATCATATTGATGGTTATCCAATATAAATTTTAAGTTTTCTGTGTTTGATTTTGCAAAATGTATATAATCTTATTGCTCACAAGTGAGGAGCAAAAGGCCAACTATTCAAATAGCTGTAAGGGAGATTTTTTTGGAAAATAATATATCATTAAAAAGAAGTTGAAAGTGTAATAGTTGACCCCTTAGGAACTTTAGAAAATTCATTTAATGGTACTTAGATGGCAAGAGCTGGATTTTGATTAAGTCAGCCAATGAAAAGTCCTCCAGAGAGAAGTTATCAGGTGTCAACATTTAAGGCAGATTTTATTCATTAAAGGCACCTTAAGAAATAACAGAAATTGCAGAAATGAAGAAATTCAGGATTTCCACTAGTCATACATTGTATTGAGCATGTTGTTAGATTGTGTTGGCCATTTGACATCTGCTATTTTTAACTGCTTCATAAGCCTGCTGAGTCACAGGGCCAGAGGAGGAATCACTGTTGTTTACATTCTCCCTGTCAGGTAGCTTTTATTAGCATGCAAATATTATTATCTTCCCAACCACTGACCCCTAACATGCCTGACTGTACTTTTTATACAATAGAGGACAGCCCCGCTTGGTTGCTTCCAACCATCACGGTCATAAAGACATAGTCCCAGTACCCTGATATCTCTGCTTTCCAATCCAGCCTTTGTGAGGTCCAGTATGGCCAGCTGTGCCTCTTGTTTCTGGTGGAAATGTATTAAACACCTTCTAATGGCATTCGCCTCCCTTTTATGAGTTGAAATTCAGGCACAATTCACAAGGCCTGCTTTCAAGAAGTCATGTTGCTGTGCTTTATTAGAAATAATATGGGGGTGGAAACCCACAATAAAAGTAACCAAAAGGTAAGTAATGCTAATTGGTATTGGAGAGTAAATTTGTGAAATATGCTTTTACACAAGTATTTTTGCTAGGGTGTTAAGGAAGAGATCACTAAACATCAACCCCAAAATATTCACATAAATTCAATAATTTAGAGATGGTTGATTCTTTTTCTTTTCTAGATTATTTTCTACTCTCAGTAAAGCAAGAATTTATGGTAATACTGAAGCATTGGGAAATTAACAATAATTAACTTTAAGATATTTTAAAAACTGAGTCTTAATTATAACAGATTTATAATTTTATTGGAATGTGTTTATATCACATTCATTGAAGTGTTGCACTAATATAGTTTATAGGCCTGAAAATATTTTTTAAAAAATTTAAGGCGTGATACATAGTTCATAAATACAATTTCCTCATTAAATAGAGAGGAAAAAAGAGATTGGGGCAAGATCTGATAGCTACAAGCTTCTGTGGAATGGAGAAAGAAAAATATCCCCAAATGTTTGGGGTTAGGAAGATGTCCAAATAAAAGTGTAATTTATGTGTTAAAAACTAAGAATTTTTCAAACCCAGCATCTAGAATTTTTATCAGAATTTCACATAATATTCTACCTTTAAGTGATACTTGCTAATTAACTGTAGGTTTTCTTATTTAAAAGGAAGACATCTTTTACTTGAGTGTATCAAACTATAAAATTGACTTCAGAACCTAAACTTAGCAAAGTTGGAAATAATAGTGCATATTTTGACAACAATTTTTTTTCCTTTTTTTTTTTTTTTGGACTGAGTCTCGCTCTATCGCCCAGACTGGAGTGCAGCGGTGAAATCTCAGCTCACTGCAATCTCTGCCTCCCGGGTTCAAGTGATTCTCATGCCTCAGGCTCCCGAATAGCTGGGATTACAGGCGCCCGCCACCATGCCCACCTAATTTTTGTATTTTTTAGTAGAGACGGGGTTTTACCATGATGGCCAGCCTGGCCTTGAACTTCTGACCTCAAATGACCCACCTGCCTTGGCCTCCCAAAGTGCTGGAATGACCGGCGTGAGCTACCGCGCCGTGCTGGGTTCCTGGGTTTTTATGGACTGGAAAGGGGAAGGAATGTGCTTAGTCTTTGGGTTGTCTTGGCGAATGCAGGACTCAGCTTGGCCCAGGACCAACCAGGAGCTAAAGGAAAAGCTTGGCCTGGGACTTTGGCCCGGGACCAATCACAGGATGAAGTGATGATTCCTAGAGGCTGGACTTACAATCCTAATAAAGGAAAGTAGAGTGCCCACGGGAGCCCACCGTGACCATGCCCAAAAAAGGAGAAGAAACTTTTCCTAGGAGGCCACTGACTGTACAAAGGACAAAGGCATTTCTATGCCAGGCCTTGTTCCCTTATCTGAGTGAGCTGGAAGTGTGTGCAAGTTTTTATCCAAATGGGCAGGAGGTTTTTCTATCTATGCAGCTGTGGGCATGTCTCCAGGGACAACACCCTGTGCTCCTTCCCTTATCGGTGCCTGCAGCTTGAATCTTTTCCAAGGCAGCTTTTTATGTTTTGTGGGGATGAGGCACTGACCCATGGGCTGGTGCCTCTCGGGGACCCTTCCCTTGTTATTCATCTAAGGCAAGCGACTTCTATCGGGGGCCACTTTCTGTAAAGAAGAAACTGTCTGAACACAAAGTGGCTCAAGTCATGTTCATTTATCTACCAGGAAAGTGGAGGCCCTGAGTGCCAAAGCCCAAGTCATCCAGCAAGAGAAAACTCGGGTGGAGCCCAGAGTGGCCACCCCCAACCCAGCCACTGCGGTCAAGGTTAATAAGGGCAAGAGTGTGCATCTGTAATCCCAGCTTAGGAGGCTGAGGCAGGAGAATCACTTGAACCCAGGATGTAGAGGTTGCAGTGAGTCAAAATCACACCACTGCATTGCAGCCTGGGTGACAGAGCAAGACTCCATCTCAAAAAAAAAAAAAAAAAAAAAAAAATCTATATTTTACTGATTGAGGATAAAGTAAAAATTTTATCTTCACTTTAGGATTGAGAAAATTGAAGATCGGGGAAGTTAAAGTAGCTACCAAAGATCACAGAACAGAGCAGGTTTAAACTCAGATTCATCCAACATCAAAGCTCTTTACTTGCCTGCATCTTTATATATAAAAAATAGTACAGAGGTCTCTTTTAAAAATTCCTTGCTTAAGATACTTATTTCTTGAGATAAAAAATCTTTGTCTATTTTATCTGCTGTCTCCAAAAGTTCTGGGACCTAGAAGAGTAATCATTAAATTCTTATTAAAGAAGGGAGAGAATGATCAGTGTGGATGATTTAAAGGTGGGCGAGTAAAGATGTGAGGAATCCCCCAAGATTCCCGTTGAGTCCAGAACTGCATCAGGCTTGGTGCCATAATGAATTTTTCAGACTCTTGAAGCTAGCTCCAGCCACTCTAAAAGGGACAGGCTCTTTCCTCACAATGAACTTTGAAAGGATTGAGGCCATAGTCTCTGGTGGCCCCACTGGTTCGTAGATTTCAGTGCCTATTCCTGGAGAGGCAAGTGGCTGCATCCTCTGAGTTCATGTTCTTAAAAAGGAAACTGCAGTCTGTGTATTAAAAAAAAAAAAATTAAGATTAGAAACCTCAAGGTCTCAGCTTCTTTGAAAGACATGTTTTGTTTGCCCATGTGAGTCATCCAGGGCTATTCTGGGGCTGCAGTTCTGGGATTAGCCAGGGCTGAGATTCTGCTGGCAGCCCTGAAGCTTGAGGTAGATGCACACCAGTGAGAGGAGAAAATCTTGTCTGGGAGCCAAGACAAAGGACTGAGAGCTGGGAGGTCTGTGGATGGAGGGCTGGTGAAAGCCTTGACACCAGGAGTGACCTCAGGGATTTCAGGCAGACACAGGAAAGGGTCAGATTCTGGGAAAGACCAGCTGCCCTCTCTGTTTACAGAGATTCTAGAAGCTACAGCAAACCCAGCTGTTAGTGCTGAAAACTCTTCTCAATGTGCTGAAAATGGGTGGGTGAGAGGAGAAGGGCTGGTTTCGTTTTTGACTGTAACTTTAGCCTCAGCCAAGTTTCTGCCAACTCCCAGCCTCAATTTTCCTATCTGTTAAACGTTTGAGGTCTTTCAAGCTCTGAGACTGTATTTTGAGACTTAGTTCTCTTTTTCTTCTTTCTCCTCATCTTGTGAATTGAACTCACTAATTCATAAGTTCCCATGCAAATATAATAGAAATTCTGCACTTGCTTTACTGAGTTAGGGCTTTCATTCCAAGTATTTGGAGACTTCTCTGGAATTGTCTGGTTTTGCACCTGGGATTTCTAAATAGCCCCATTTCCTGCCTCAATGCAGGCACCTCCTCACGCAGCCTCACTCACTCAAGGGCTGATGTCTCTCAAGAACCTCCCTCTTGGCCCATTCAAACCAAATCAACTTCTCCCTCTAAGCTACCGTGTCTCCTGTGGTCCAGGCTCAGGAAATGGTAACTCTACCCACCTAACCCAGGACACTTGGGCTGCAAAACAGACCTTGGAAGAAATCCATTCTCTTGCTTCCTTTCTAGGCCTGTTTTTTCAACAGTTAAGTGAGGGGCTTGGCTTGATGGCATCTGAGGTTGCTGACTGGCCTGAATGCTCTGATTTACTCCCAACTCCATCACTAATGTGTGCAGTGACCCTGGCTAAGTCAGTCCTCTCTGTAACTTCTGTTTCCTCATCAATAATTGAGATAGTTGGATTAGATGAGTTTTATAGTAGAGGCATTGGAAAAAGCACTAACATGGGAGACAGGAAATCTGGATTCTCCTAATTACTATCTCATTATTCAGCCCTGGGCCAGTCACTTGTCATGGGAGGCTACAGTTTCACCTATGTCTAATGGGGAGTGTTGGCCTACCTGCCCCCCAAGGTTCTTCATTCCCCTGCCCTGATATTCTGGGGCTCTGACACTAGGACACTTATGTCATTTAGCTAACAGCTTATGTGTTTGTCTCCTTTCCTCACTCTGGAAGGTTCCAGGTGGTTTTCTGGAACAATTGGAGGCCCCTTAATCCCTGTGGCTTTGCAGAAAGCTAGAGGAAATGTGGCAAGAGCCTTAGAAAGCAGGTAGGCCAATGATTAATAATAATTCTGGTAGACAAGAAAAATGGAAAGGATGAGCACAGTGGCTCACGCCTGTAATCCCAACACTTTGGGACGCCGAGGTGGGTGGATGACCTGAGGTCAGGAGTTCAAGACCAACCTGACCAACATGGCAAAGCCCTGTCTCTACTAAATATACAAAAATTAGCCGGGCATAGTGGTGAGTGCCTGTAATCCCAGCTACTCGGGAGGGTGAGACATGAGAATAGCTTGAACACGGGAGGCGGAGGTTACAGTGAGCAGAGATCATGTCATTTCACTCAGTCTAGGCTGACAAGGCAAAAGGTCCATCTCAAAAAAAAAAAAAAGAAAGCAAAAGAAAAATGAAAAAATGAAATAAAGGTTACATCTAAAACTCCCTCTTTCCAGGAATCCTAAGACACAATGAAATCCTATTTGCTTCAATTTGGTGAATTAAAATGTGCTTCGAGGATGTTTTGCTTTTTGGAGAATGGGGAGATGGGGTCTTGCTCTGTCACCCAGGCTGGAGTGCAATGGCGTGATTCAGAATTTTTTCTTTAATGATAATCTCAGCCTCTTTAATGATAATTCCACCGGCCTTGGCTGCACTGCCAGGAGACCTTGAGATGTCCCCCTTCCCTCTTTATGAAAATGTGCTGTTTCTAGACAACATGGAAAAATAGAAAAGTACAATTATAAATAAAAAAGCAAGTCACAGATGAAAACTTATGGTAGATTTTATATAAATCCCCCAAACAGGCAACATTCAAATGTATATTGTTTACAGATAAAATTGCATAAAGTAAATGATAACACAAAATTCAGATAGTGGTTACATTGGAATAGGAGGTTAATAGGAGACTTCAGAGGTATCCACTTCTCAGGAGTGTGTGAGGGTTTTATGCAGCCAGACTGAAAGTTTCATGAGAGTAGAGACCAATATTTTCTTTTCTTCAATTTATTTCCTAAGCCTAGCAAAAAGGATGGCACATCGTGTCTGCTAACACATGCTTTCAGTTAAATGAATAAATACACTGCCTTGTAAATGGTCAAGCTATGCAGATCAAGACTTTATTATTATTAGTTACTATGGCTAATTAATAGACTCAAATAGAACGTAATAAACTGTAGGATTCAGAAAGCACTATTGAAAGTTTAATGTTAAAGCAGCACTCAGGTAAAACTTTTGTTTCTAAATTTGTGACCACTATAATTACATTTAAATTGCCACATGAGTATGAAACATGAAATCTGACTGAAGGCAAGCATAATTTAGAGGAAAATGCAATAAAAGAAAAAAAAAATGAAAACCCGACTGGGTCAGATCTGCAAGTTATACTCTGTGCTTTTTTTTTTTTTTTTAAATTTAAGACAGAATCTCACTTTGTCATCCAGACTGGAGTGCAGTGGCACGATCTTGGCTTTGCCTCCCAGGTTTAGCAATTCTCTGCCTCAGCTTCCTGAGTAGCTGGGATTACAGGCGCCCACCACGCCCGGCTAACTTTTGTATTATTAGTAGAGACGGATTTCACCATCTTGGCCAGACTGGTCTTGAACTGACCTCGTGATCCACCTGCCTCGGCCTCCCAAAGTGCTGGGATTACAGGTGTGAGCCACCATGTTGCCTCAGTGCTGTTTATTTTATTTATTTATTTTGGTATTTTTAGTAGATACAGGGTTTCACCATGTTGGTCAGGCTGGTCTTGAACTCCTGATCTCGTGATCCACCCGCCTCAGCCTCCCAAAGTGCTGGGATTACAGGTGTGAGCCATCGCATCCAGCCTTCTGTGCTTCTTTTAAGGAAATAGTTCTCTCTTCTCCCAGTGGAGAAGGAGGCTGGCTGGAGGACCCGGGGCCCCTCTGTCCTCCCCACGGAGGCAGTCGCTGATCTCTGCTCAGGTGTGAGGGGTGCCACAATGCCCTGGGCCTGAGGTTACCAGGCCCCACTCCTCCTCACTCCCCTGGACTCTTCCATGGTGGGTGTCTCTGTGCCCCTGCATCTTCCTATGTGTCCCTCTGATGAAAGGGGGCAGTGGCACCATGACGCTGGTGGGAGGAACTGGCCGCAGGCTGAGGAGGGCTCACCCAGCTGTGGGAAATGCTCTGGTTGACCTCGGCTTTCTGTGCACCGAGCTGGGCCTTGACCCAAGGTTGGAGGCAAGGCGTCCCTGGGCTGAGCGACCCTGGGTGCGGGCACTCCGGCTGCTGCTGCTGTGGTTCCTGCTGTGCTCGGCTGGGCCGCAGCTGGTACCAGCGCCCACCAGAAGTGCAGGAACCACCCCACAGGTGGGAGGAGGTGCTATCGGGGGAACCCACCCCCAGTAATTCAACGTGAGTCCTTTTCTATTTTCCCTAAGTGTTGGCCAGTCTGAGAAATAAAGGGAAAGAGTACAAAAGAGAAATTTTAAAGCTGGGTGTCTGGGGGAGACATCACATGTCGGCAGGTTCTGTGATGCCTCCCAAGCCACAAAACCAGCAAGTTTTTATTAGTGATTTTCAAAGGGGAGGGAGTGTATGAATAGGGTGTGAGTCACAGAGATGACAAGCTTCACAAGGTAATAAATATATATATATATATATATATATATATTTTTTTTTTTTTTTTGAGACGGAGTCTCGCTCTGTCACCCAGGCTGGAGTGCAGTGGCCGGATCTCAGCTCACTGCAAGCTCCGCCTCCCAGGTTCACGCCATTCTCCTGCCTCAGCCTCCCGAGTAGCTGGGACTGCAGGCGCCCGCCACCTCGCCCGGCTAGTTTTTTGTATTTTTTAGTAGAGACAGGGTTTCACAGGGTTAGCCAGGATGGTCTCGATCTCCTGACCTTGTGATCCGCCCGTCTCAGCCTCCCAAAGTGCTGGGATTACAGGCTTGAGCCACCGCGCCCGGCCAAGGTAATAAAATATTACAAGGCAAATGAAGGCAGGGCGAGATCACAGGACCAGAGCGAAATTAAAATTGCTATTGAAGTTTCGGGCACGCATTGTCATTGATAACATCTTATCAGGAGACAGGGTTTCAGAGCAGACAACTGGTCTGACCAAAATTTATTAGGCAGGAATTTCCTCATCCTAATAGTCCTGGGAGTGCTATGGGAGACCGAGGCTTATTTCATCCCTTATCTGCAACCATAAAAGACAGACATTCCTAGATTGGCCATTTCAGAGATGTACCCCTAGGAATGCATTCTCTTTCTCAGGGCTGTTCCTTGATGAGAAAAAGAATTCAGCGATATTTCTCCTATTTGCTTTTGAAAGAAGAGAAATATGGCTCTGTTCTGCCCAGCTCTCAGGCAGCTGGACATAATGGTTATCTCCCTTGTTCCCTGAACATCGCTGTTATCCTGTTTTTTTTCTAAGGTGTCCAGATGTCATCTTGTTTAAACAAGTTGTGCAGTTAATGCAATCATCACAGGGTCCTGAGGTGACATACATCCTCAGCTTAGGAAGATGACAGGATTAAGAGATTAAAGACAGGCATAGGAAATCACAAGCGTATTGATTGGGGAAGTGATCAGTGTCCATGAAATCTTCACAATTTATGTTCTTCTGCCATGGCTTCAGCTGTCCCTCCGTTCAGGGTCCCTGACTTCCTGCAACATGGTGCTAGCCATGGTCCCTGAAAACCAGGCTCTGCTGAGAAATCTCAGATGCCAGGAACAGAAGAACTCAGAAAAACTTGAGCCAAACGGACAGACTGTTGGAGTAGCTGAGGGTGAAGCTGCCGGAACTCCTCAAAGTGGAACAGCAAAGCCAGCACTAGAGATAGACAAGAAAAATAAAATTTCAAAGAAAATTAGAAGAAATCAAAGGCAGATGCTAAAGCAGCAAAAAACCCTCCACACCACAATAGAAACAGAGTTGATGAAGGAGTCTGAGAAATGAATCTTAGTCACAGAGAGAAAGGACAGCAGTGAACATGGTCAGGTGCTGGTGATTCTGGTCCACTGGATCCCACCATCCCTAGGACAGTAAATACCATCCCAGTCATTACCCAGCAAGTTACCACTGCAGCATTTCCTGTGTGTTCCAAAATGAATAAAGGTGATTCCCATCACAAGTACAAATAAAAAGTCATTTGTCATGTTTTTAATCTAAACTGTCACAGTTTAGTTTACTATTTTGTTCTTTTTGTGCTAAAATATTTTTCATTATTTCAGACAGAGTCTCACTCTGTCACCCAGGCAGGAGTATCGTGGCACAAACTCAGCTCACTGCAACCTCCTCCTCCTGGGTTCAATTAATTCTCCTACCTCAGCCTGCCCAGTAGCTGAAAACTACAGCCGCATGCCACCACACCTGGCTAATTTTTGTATTTTTAGTAGAGACGGGTTTTTACCATGTTTTGCCAGGCTGGTCTCAAACTTCTGACCTCAGGTGATGCACCTGCCTCAGCCTCCCAAAGTGGTGGGATTAGAGGCGTGAGCCACCCTGTCTGGCCAAACATTTGTTTTTCATTTATTTTTAATTTTTTTAAGGCAGAGTCTCACTCCTGCCCAGGCTGGAGTGCAGTGGCGTGATCTCAGGTCACTGCAGCCTCTGCCTCACAGGTTCAAGCAATTCTCCTGCATCAGCCTCCCAAGTAACTGGGATTACAGGTGCCTGCCACCATGTCCAGCTAATTTTTGTATTTTTAGTAGAGACAGAGTTTCACCATGTTAGCCAGGCTGGTCTTGAACTCCTGACCTCAGGTGATACACTTGCCTTGGCCTCCCAAAGTGCTGGGATAACAGTCATGGGCCACTGCGCCTAGCCACATTTGTTTTTTAAAAGTGGCAGCCACAGTTCCCCTCTGTCTAGATATATTTTGAACTTTTGTACATTAAGTGTAACATAAAAAACTGTTATGTTTTAGGTAATGTAAGATTGGTGTACACAAACTTTACAGATTACTGTAGGGTTCAGCAAATGATGTATATAATGACATTTATATCTGTAGTTTTTAATGTATAAATCTTCCTTCAGAAAAGATTGACTTCTTTAAAAAACGACTCCACAAATTCAGGCTTATTTTATAAAACGGCACAGTAGTTAAAAAAAAAAAAATTAAAAATGCTCCTTTTATTTTTTGAGAGGAGGTTTCACTCTTTTTGCCCAGGCTGGAGTGCAATGGCATGATCTCGGCTCACTGTAACCTCCACCTCCCGGGTTCAAGTGATTCTCCTGCCTCCTCTTCCCAAGTAGCTAGGATTACAGGCACGCACCACTGTGCCCAGCTAATTTTTGTATATTTAGTAGAGACAGGATTTCATCATGTTGGTTAGGCTGGTCTTGAACACCTGACATCAGGTGATCCACCTGCCTCGGCCTTCCAAAGTGTTGGGATTACGGCCGTGAGCCACTGCGCCTGGCCAAGAAATGGATATTTTTAATTAATAATTTGTGTTTTCAAACATACTGAAGTCTTGTTTTAGTAAGTCTGGGGATAGTTGACTAATTTTATTTTATTTTTTTTTAATGGAGTGTTCAAAAATTTTGATTGATGAGTAAACAAATCATTTTCTTTCAAATTTCATAGATCTATTGAAGTGTCGAATATACTTTTAATATAAAAATGTCTTTCAGTATTGTTTCAGGGATTTAGGTCTAGTTGAATCTGCTCAACCTGTTAATCATTGTCACCTGCCAGATTCCAAATCACTGTCAGTGTGCTTGTATGACTCTTCTTTCCATAGTCTTTGAATTAAATTTCTATTACTTCTTTGAATGTTACATAATACAGCTCATACATTTCAAATGAAACCACCAGGTAAAATGAGTTCTGACTTAGTATAAAGAAGCTGTTGGCAACTCAGTATTACATATACAGATGGATGCAGCTCGACAAGAATTTAGACAAAAATATTGAACTATAACGTGTTGCCATTACTTAGTCTCTGATGAGTTTATGGATAAATTCATATTTCAGCAGATATATCCAGTTGTGTTCAGTACCTCTAAACGTGGTATATCAAGAATTCTTATGCTAGTGTCTGAGAAAACAGACTCTGCTGTTACCTAAGAAGTCAGCTGGAAGGTGGGCTGGGCGCAGTGGCTCACGCCTGTAATCCCAGCACTTTGGGAGGCCAGGGCAGGTGGATCACCTGAGGTCAGGAGTTTGAGATCAGCCTGACCAACATGGTGAAACTCGGTTGCCTCTAAAAATGCAAAAATTAGCCGAGCGTGTGGCGCAGGCCTGTAATCCCAGTTACTCAGGAGGCTGAGGCAGAACTGCCTGAACCCAGGAGGCTTGGGTTGCAGTAAGCAGAGATCACGCCATCACACTCCAGCCTGGGCAACAAGAGTGAAACTCTGTCCTGGGTGGGGGGTGGGGGGGAAGAAAGAAAGCAACAGGAAGGCATTTTTATAATCTTGCACCACATAAGTAAAAACTGAAAGGTAGTACTAATAAATGCAAACTACATCATCTGGAAAACGGTAACCCAGAATGTCGCTTTCGATATTTAAGTATTTGAACTTTTGATATAAAAAATTTGGTAAAATAAAGCTTTTGGTAAGCTTTGTGTAGCTTGACATCAGCATAAAGTAGGAAAATATCTTAAAAAGAAAAACAAAAACCGACACCAAAAAAAAAAAAAAACTAACAAATGCTTATATATCGATCTTTGTGCTCTGGGAGTCCAAAGCAAAACATTTGATGAACTTGATAGTTATTTTGAGCATATTGGCATGCTGATAAAATAATTTAAGTTTCATTTGAGTGAAACATGTCCACATCTCAAAAATATAGCTTTGTACCATGAATAATAAATGCAAAGTCTTTTTCCTCAAGAGGATCCTGATTCTCAACCCAACATATATGGCAACGCTTTCCATTGGTTCCTCCAAACTGAGGCCTCATTAAGGCTCAAATATGGAGAGGGACCCAGCAACAGACAATGTGAAACAAGAAGGATGAGGTAAGATGGGCAGCTCTAAGGCTCAGGAATTGCCTGAGGAATCCCAATATAATGACGTCAACTATAAAGCTTACTGGGTTAAATAAATAAATAAATTAAATTAAATAACTTAAAAAGCTGAAAATTCCATGAGTTGACTTTGGTGGGAAGGAGACTCTAGAATTTTCAGCAGTTGTGCCAAAAGGATTGAGTCAGAGTGACATTTATCTAAGGATTATTAAGGTAAAGGTTTACAAGCACATAAGTATTTGTTCCAAATCTTATTACTGTAGCAATATTTTTTTCTGTAATGTCAGCATCCCCAAGCTAGGGATGCCATAGACAAACTAAGACAAGTGCCTAATATGTTGTAGGTAATTAGTTTCAAATTTCAACAAACTTTCAATAAACTCTGTTTCATGTATAAATCTCACTGAAAAGCACTATGCAGTAGCTATTTCTTTCAGTGAGTGATTTCTGGGATTTTCTGTTGCTTGATTCAAAACCAACATTATTTGAACCCAATCATTTCCAAATTTCCAAATGTAATAACAAAAGAGAGTAGAAATGAAGCCAAGTCACCCCATGCACTTCATGTCCAATATATTTGGTTCTGCAAATGAACCAAAAAATCACACAAGCTAAACAATAGTGAGTTTAAAATTCAACCTAATTTCAATTGTAGCAGTCAAAACCATATGCTAAAATTAGCAAAGCCACAATGCAGAATCCCTTAGGCTGTTATTCCAGGAAAAATAATAAAATTCTTATTTTGGCATTTTTCAGAAAGAATACACTAAATATGACAAAATATACCCAGTTATTAAAAGTCTTTGAAATATAAATTCTTATTCGTAAATATTTGCTATATTTAGAAGAGCCTTTCAGTGAAAAATGCTTATAGCTACTATGTATAAATTAAAACAGCCCTTGGAAAAATAGTATCTTTTATTAATAATGTAGATTGAAGCTCCAAGGATGTAAAATAATTTCTCCTGGGCACATAGCTCATGACCCAAATCAAGCTCAAATGAAGATAAGTAACAGTCATAAGTTATATTATTAAATTAAAATACTTCTAGAAATAAAAATAAAAGGAGAGATATAAAAACAAGAAAGAAATTTTAAAAAGGAAGTGGATTCCTCACAATTACTCCTAAGGTATGGATTAAACCTAAGTGTTAATCAACAGGTGAACGAATATAGAAAATGTGACATATTTACACAACGAAATGCTATTCAGCCCATCAAAAGAAGCAACTCTTGTTATTTGCAAAAACATCAATGAACATGGAGGACATTATGCTAAGTAAAATAAGTCAGCAGAGAAAAGAACCCACATAATATTATTTCTTTTTCTTTTTTTTTTTTTTTTGAGACGGAGTTTTTCTTGTTGCCTAGGCTGGAGTACACTGGTGCAATCTTGGCTCACCGCAACCTCCACCTCCCGAATTCAAGCGATTCTCCTGCCTCAGCCTCGAGTAGCTGGGACTACAGGCATGCACCACCATGCCCGGCTAATTCTGCATTTTCAGTAGAGACGGGGTTTCTCCATGTTGGTCAGGCTGGTCTCAAACTTCCGACCTCAGGTGATCCGCCTGCCTAGGCCTCCCAAAGTGTTGGGATTCCAGGTGTGAGCCACCTGCCTGGCCACACACTAGTATTTTCTATGTAGAGTGTACAAACAATTTAAACCATAGAAGTAGAGAGTAGACATTTTTAGCTAAGACTTTATCTCATTCAAGTGTGTTTTATAAAATTTGTTTGACATTTAAGTGTCTCTGATTTACCTGGAATATTGTAATTTTTCATGAATCCAGGTTGAGTACTATAAATAAACAATCTTTTACTAAAAGCTTTTCTGAGGCAGAGTAGGATACATCAAATTTTATTATAATATGGTAAAAGTGTGTTAACCATGTTCCCAGTAATCCCTCTGAACACAGCATTCTCAGTTCCCAGTATTCACCTTGAGTTGCTCAGGGGAAATTGTTATCTCTGTAAGCAGGCAGAACAAGGTGCCCCGTGGAGGTGCACCACATTGCACAGAAATGCTGTCCACATGCACCTCTATGGTCTTAATTTAATTGGGCTGTCATTTGCATGACTAGATACTTACTGAATCTGGTCATACTGGTTTTGGCAGCTAATGGTATTTGTTCCCCATCAGTTTTCTGCAATTATTTGCTTCTGAAAAATAAATCTTTTGTTAAATGAAAAACCAGATTTGCAATTTTCAATTTTTACATACGAAAGCAAATCAGAGAATCATGTGTATGTAGCATGCATTTTCCTATCAAAATTCTTCTTGTATTGCCTTGGAAACCCTAGGAAGTCACCTAAAGAATTCTCACTTCAAATTGTTTAGCCAGGATTTTAGATTTCAAAGGATCCAGAACTTAATAATTGAGTAAAGCAAAAATCTTGTCTTTGCTTCTTGTTAGTAATCTGGTCATTTCGAAAAGCATGGCAATTATGCCAAGCTATTAAAAAGATGTTGTTTTGATTAATTTTATCCCATTTCAAATGTTTTAACTGTTTCTTTTATCTTGTCAATCTAAGAGAAACTATCTACATAACTGTTTATGCATTCACCCCTGTAATCCCAACACTTTGGGAGGCTGAGGTGAGTGGATCACTTGAGGTCAGGAGTTCCAGACCAGCCTTGCCAACATGGCGAAACCCCATCTCTGCTAAAATGTAAAAATCAGCTGGGCATGGTGGCGGGCATCTGTAATCCCAGTTACTTGGGAGGCTGAGGCAGGAGAATAGCTTGAACCTGGGAAGCAGAAGTTGCAGTGAGCTGAGATCACACCACTGCACTCCAGCATAGGTGACAGAGCAAGACTTCATCTCAATAAATAAAAAAAAATAGGTGTAGAATAGACATTTGGCAAAATTCAACATATACTCATGATAAATCTCTTAATAAAATAGGTAGAGGACAAATGCACCTCAAGCCAATATACACCAGATATACCAAAAAATGCACAGCTAATAACATATTAAGCAAGGAAATATACGCTTTTACTCTAAAAGCTAGAACAAGACAAGAATGCCCACTTTGGTCAGTCTTATTAAACATGGTATTAAATGTCCAAGTCGGAAAATTTAGAGAATAAAATCAAAGGCATCCAGCTTGGAAAAAAAGTTAAATGATCCCTGTTTGCAGATGACATACTCTTCGGTATAGAAAAGCCTAAGACTTCACTTAGAACTAATGAACAAATTTTTAAACTTGCAAAATACAAAATCAACACACAAGAGTCAGTAGCATTTCTACACAAGAACAATTAGCTACCTCAAAATAAAATTAAAAGCAATCTCATTTACAATAACTGTAATAACTACACTTTGAAATCAATTTAACCAAAAAGTTAAAACACCTTACACTGTAATCTAAAGAACATTAGAGGAAGAAATTAAATACTACACCAATAAAAAAATAGTACTAATTCATGAATTGGATTTAATATTGTTAAATACCCATATTACAGAAAATAATCTGCAGATATAATACAACCATTATGAAAATACCAGTGACATACTTAATAACAAATTTAAAAAATATATATCTAAAATTTATATGGTACCCCACAAAAGATCCTGTATAGCCAAAGCAATCAAGGAAAAACAAAAACAAAAACACTAAAGTTATTACCCTACCTGACTTTGAAATATACTACAAAGCTATAGTATCCAAAACAGTATGGTACTTCAATAAAAACAGACACATATGCCAATGGAGCAGTAAAGACAAACCAGAAATATATCCATGTATTTACAGCTAACTCAATTTAAATATAGGTAACACCTTCTTAGGGAAAGGGCAGTATCTTCAGTAAATGGTGCTGAGAAAATTATAGCCACATGCAGAGCAATATAATGAGACCCTCATTTCACACCATATCTAAAAATCTACTCAAATAGTTTACTTACCTAAATGTAAGGCCTGAATCTCTGAAACTACTACAAAAAATATAGAGTAAAACCCCCATAACATTGGTCTAGGCAGTAACTCTTTGATTTAACCTCAAAATCCCAGGGAATCAAAGGTAAAATTGATGTCAGATTACTTCAAATTATTAATAAAAAGCTGCTGAAAAAAATCTGATACAACAAACAGGACAAGAAAAGTAAAAAATGGGACAAAATATTTGCAAACCATACATGTGACAAGACATTACTATCAAAAAATATGTAAGAAACTTGGCCAGGCTGCAGGCTCATGCCTATAAATCCAGCACTTTGAGAGGCCAAGGCAGGCAGATCACTTGAGGTCAGGAGTTAGAGACCAGACTGGCCAACATGGTGAAACCCCATCTCTACTAAAAATACAAAAATTAGCTGGGCATGGTTGTGGGTGCCTGTAATCCCAGGTACTTGGTAAGCTGAGGCAGAAGAATCGCTTGAACCCAGGAGGCAGAGGTTGCAGTGAGTCAAGATTGCACCACTGCACTCCAGTCTGGGCAACAGAGTGAGACTCTGTCTCAAAATATGTGTGTGTATATACATATATCTATACATGTATATGTATATACATATATGCATGTGTGTGTGTATATATATGTGAAACTCAAATGACTACACAATAAAAAACAAATAACTATTAAAAGTGAGTAAAAGGCCTAAGTAAATATTTTTTCAAAAAAAGGCATACATATGGCCAACAGATACATTTAAAAATCCTAAACATCAATTATTATTAGGGAAAAGCAAGCCAAAAGAAAAAAACCTATGAGATAGCAACTCACTCCTGTCACAATTACTCATATTAAAAAGAAAAAAAAGTACTGGTAAACATACGAAGAAAACGAAATGTTTGCACACTGTTGGCTTAAATGTAAATGAGGACAGCCATTATGAAAAACAAAACAGAGATTCCTTAAAAAATTTAAAATCGGCCGGGCGCAGTGGCTCAAGCCTGTAATCCCAGCACTTTGGGAGGCCGAGACGGGTGGATCACGAGGTCAGGAGATCGAGACCATCCTGGCTAACACGGTGAAACCCCGTCTCTACTAAAAAATACAAAAAATTAGCCGGGCGCAGAGGTGGGCGCCTGTAGTCCCAGCTACTCGGGAGGCTGAGGCAGGAGAATGGCGTGAACCCGGGAGGCGGAGCTTGCAGTGAGCTGAGGTCCGGCCACTGCACTCCAGCCTGGGCGACAGAGCGAGACTCCGTCTCAAAAAAAAAAAAAAAAAAAAAATTTAAAATCAAACTATTGTATAATATAGCAATTCCACTATTGTATACATATATCCCTAACAAATAAAATCAGAATGAAGAAACATCTGCACTTCTATGTTGTTTGCAACACTCTTCACAATGGCCAAAACATGGAATAAACAGTTCAACATCTAATGAGTCAATAAAGAGATTGTGGTGTATGTACACAATGGAATACTATTCACCTTTTAAAAAGAAAATCGTATTATTTTCAATCACATGGATTAACCTGAAGGACACTATATTAGCTGAAATAAGCCAAAGATTATTATGTCATAATTTCACTTACACATGCATTCTAAAAAAAAATTAATCTCACGGAAGTAGAGAGCAAAATGGTAATGACCAGATGCCGAGGTATTTAGAAGAAAGTGAGGTTTGGAAAGATGTCTGTCAAAGAATACACAATTATAGTTAAATAAGAGGATTAAGTTCAAAAGATTTTTCTGTACAGCACAGTGACTATAGTTCATAATAATGTATTTGTATATGCTAAGAGAATACTGAAAAAATGAAGAGTGCTAGGAAAAATGCTAAGAAAATGTGAAGTGCTCTCACCACAAAATGTTAACCATGTGAGGTGAAGCATTAACCTAGAATTAAGCATTTGACATTGTACATATACTTCAAAACATCATGTTTTACAGAAAAAATGCACATTTTATGTCACATCAAAAAATTCATTTTTAAAACATTATGGAAATACAATGTTTCAAATACTGTCTTTTTCATAAACTTGGCTGAATAGTATCAAAAATACTTAGTTCTCGTGTGGTTTTTGTCATCTGTCATAATCACAGAAACTCTGATTATTTAACACCATGTTCTGGATCCAGCACAGTCCATGGGAAAAGTCAATGTACTTTAGGGTTTTTAAGCTTGGGGCACCTGGAGTTTCTGGTACAGATGGTAATGGTGTGAAAGACACTAAAAGGGCAGGTGTTGTTTATGGCCCCATGACACCACTCAGAAAACAAATTTGCATGCAAAGAAATAGAAAACGTTTTAATCCAAAAGTTGCCATGATCTCCAAAAGTTTTCCAGAGAAAATGACCAAGGAGTTGGCTACAGATAGGTGACTAAGAATAAAAACTGTAGACTGAACTTCACCAACCAAATATATATATATATATATATATATATTTTTTTTTTTTTTTTTTAAGTGAGACCGGGAGCAGTGGCTCATGCCTGTAATCCCAATACTTCGGGAGGCTGAGGCAGGTGGATCATCTGAGGTCAGGAGCTCGAGACCAGCCTGGCCAACATGGCGAAATGCCATCTCTACTAAAATTAGTACAAAAAAATTAGTACAAAAATTAGCCAGGCGTGGTGGCAAGTGCCTGTAATCCTAGCTACTCAGGAGGCTGAGGCAGGAGAATAGCTTGAACCCGGGAGGCGAAGGTTGCAGTGAACCGAGATTGCGCCACTGTACTCTAGCCTGGGTGACAAGAGTGAGACTCCACCTAAAAAAGTAAGAAATTCCTCCAAATTGTAATATCAATATGGAAAAGAAATACTGTTCCAAATTTCAAATCAACAGAAGTCATTTTATTATTTTGCAATGTTTAACAGCCACACTTAAAGATAGAAGATTCTGTGTGAAAACATAAGTTATGCTATATTATAGAAAATTAAATTCAAACTGTTTGATTTATTGGGGTTTTTTTGTTGTTGGTTTTTTGTTTTTGTTTTTTTTTTGATGGAGTCTCATTGTTGCCCAGACTGGAGTGCAGTGGCATGATCTCGGCTCACTGCAACCTCTGCCTCCTGCATTCAAATAATTGTCTTGCCTCAGCCTTCAAAGTAGCTGGGGCTACAGGTACACACGGCCACAGTTGGCTAATTTTTGTATTTTTAGTAGAGACAGGGTTTCACCATCTTGGCTGGGCTGGTTTCGCACTCCTGGCCTTAAGTAATCCACCCAGCTCAGCCTCCCAAAGTGTTGGGATTAGAGGCATAAGCCAGCGTGTCCAGTCAGATTTACCATTAGCTCTCTCAAGAATTTAATTTCTGGACAGGCACAGTGGCTCATGCCTGTAATCCCAGCACTTTGGGAGGCCGAGGTGGGCAGATCACCTAAGGTCGGGAGTTCACAACCAGCCTGACCAACATGGAGAAACCCCATCTGTACTAAAAATACAAAATTAGCTGGGCATGGTGGCGCATGCCTGTAATCCAAGCTACTTGGGAGGCTGAGACAGGAGAGTCAAACCCGGGAGGTGGAGGTTGCGGTGAGGCAACATCGGGCCATTACACTCCAGCCTGGGTAAAAAGAGTGATATCCCATCTCAAAAAAAATTAATAAAAAAAAAATTAATTTATTTCTGACATATTTTCTAGCAAATTTTATATGTGCCACACTTTGTGTAAGAATCTAGTAAGATTTTTCTTTTACAGTTAAAAACAATGCCAAGTGATTTAATCCTCTCACCTGTGGACAGTGTATGTCTTTTATCTTAATTAACAATCTGAGAGTTATATTGATAAGCAAACTCGCCAATTAAAACCAATTTTTCAGTGCACTAAAAATACGAAATTTCTCATCAAAACTTACTAAATTACCATGCGAAATGACATGGCATAAAGACAACAGTGAGAAAACTGTAGCCATAATACAGAAAAAGAAGAGCTGTGATGCATACATTGTTGGAATACACATAAGACAAACAAACCTGACAATAATTAGAAAATTACCAGAATTTCTCTTTAAATTCAGCAGAATTCAGCTTTGCAGCCCAGAAAAAAGTCCTCTCCATATGAAGAATCAATGTTACTGTTTCACCATTGATATATTCCATTTCTGACTTGAAGTTACAAACTAACTTCAACAGGAGTATTTACATCTTACTATGGAGCATCTGTTACACAGCAAGCACTGTCATGTTTGTCTGCTATGTTTATATATAATAGCATCCTCATGACTCAGGAAGCCTTCCTAGTACTTACCTGAACAAATTCAATAAATAAATAAATTTACTTATATCAATTATGAAAAGTGAAAGAAAGAATAACTTTTAAAAAGTAGGCTCACATAGGGTTCTCCAATTAAAAGAACAAAGGGCAATGTTTTAACTAAATAAGTAAATTATAACTTAATAGACTAATAGTAAAATTACATCTAAAAATTACTTTTTGTACACTACTAAATTTTATAAAAAATCATTGTTGTAATCCCTGACCAGCTCACATAATACTTCATAAACTGTAAAAGAAATTGTAAGAAAAAAGAAATGTACAGTTCTACCATGAGTACCAGGCAAGTAAAAACAGAACATCTGCATGGGGAGATTCTGAACCATAAGTCATAATATTTTACAGTAATTAATTCAGTACAAAGCAGAAAGAGTATAGATTTGCTTTCAGCATTTTTGAGGTTGTTAGTTTTCTAGTAAATTAGTCACCTTATTAAAATGATTTGTTTTGTTCCAATATTGCTCTTTTCTTCTGAAAATAGGTACAAACATACTCACACAAGCACACTTACAATTTTCTTATACTTGAGATTTATCTTTAAAGTAAAATGTATCTATATTTAACTCTATGTAAATCAAAACTAAAAGTCGTTATATGCTTGTAGGCAAAGAGGCCACATGTTAGAAGAAAAATATATAACATATTCTAAAAAATATTCAGGACTCAGAAATGTATTTTATTTATACTTTTATAATTTTTATTATGACCATAAAAATAACCCTGTAGTCCACAACAATTTAGTTGTACATTTTAAAATAAAAGTATAGAACTGAACAGTTTGTAATACAAAGGATAAATGCTAGTAATGGATACCTCATTTACCCTGATGTGATTATTACATATTATATACCTGTATCAAAACATGCCATATATGGCATAAATATAAAAACATACTATGTACCCATGAAAAATAAGAACAATAAATTTAAATAAGAAAAAATATAAATGTAAAACCTATGGGAATATTCTTTGACTTATTTGCAGTTTAAAGCCACTGGCAAAAGAGATTACTAAAGATGTTAGTCCACTATGTAACCAAATAGTATATTGCTATCATCATCTTTTACCTACGCCATTGAGTAAGGTGGGGCAGGTTAAAGTTTGTGGCATAAAAATGCTTCACTGAATACACAACAGTCTTAACATGTTAAAATATGTTTAAAAATCTAAGTTCATACATAATCTAAAAATTTTGAAATGTACTGCATTTTATTATGAAAAGCACAATTCATAAAATACTGAATTTTAACTAAAGTTTAAAAACTTTTCACTATAATGCAGAATATTACTCTGAACACCTACCTCATGCATGACTCAATATTATCAGTTAACCACAAGAGCCTCTCTACTTAGATTTTCATCACGTGTCTTTCATTTTAATGTTCTTACTCTTCCATTAAAAAGGTCATAAGTAATGCCCATCTAATAAAAAAAAATCTCTCATATCTTTGATGCAACAACAGTTGATCACATGCTTTCACATGTGAATACAATAGGAATGAAGAAAAGCATGGACCAGGTGTGTGGCTCATGCCTGTAATCCCAGCATTTTGGGAGGCTGATGCAGGCAGATCACCTGAGGTCGGGAGTTCGAGAGCAGCCTGACCAACATGGAGAAACCCTGTCCCTACTAAAAATACAAAATTAGCTGGGCGTGGTGGCACATGCCTGTAATCCCAGCTACTCGGGAAACTGAGGCAGGAGAATCACTTGAACCCAGGAGGCGGAGATTGCAGTGAGCTGAGATCACGCCATTGCACTCCAGCCTGGGCAACAAGAGCGAAACTCCATCCAAAAAAGACCAAAAAACATGGATTTGAGAGTTGATTTATATCATTATTCACTTTTTTAAAAACCTGTAATTTTTTCCAAAGAAAACAGTGTACTTTGAATGTAAATATACCTCTGCAAAAAACTTTTTCACTATTAGTTACCTACCAACTTGTGTTTTGGATAACTTTCTGTACTCAGCACTCTGATTTTGTGTAATGTCTGAAGTGTCAGTATCTTAAGATATCTGTACTGTGAATTCTCTGATATTTATATAAACCTAATTTTGGATCATGTATTTCATATTTACTGTTGCATTTGCAAAAATATATTTCAGTATAATTCCTCTCATGTTTTCTAAGCTGTTGTTGAAAAAGTATTTTTCCAAATTCATTACACTCATAGGGTTTTTCTCCAACATAAATTTCCTGGTATTGAACAAAGTTTGAACAACTGCTTCAGGGTTTTTCTCTAGTACAAAATGTGTACAGTAAGATCTATGATACAAGCAAAGGTACTACAAACCTCTTCGTATTTTTAATGTTTCTCGTCAAAATACTCTGCTGCACTTTACACGCTTATATTGTCTGAAAGATCTTTTGACAGTAATTTCATTGATAACGCTTTTATTAAGTACTAACTTTCTGATGTTGAGTAAGATATGAGCAGATATTAATGACTTTTCCATTCTTTATACAATTTTTCTCAAGTATAAATGCTTTCCTGTGCAATAAGGTATGAGAATTGTTTTGTCACATTTGTCACACTTCTCGGAGTTTTCTCCAGTATGAATCATCTTATATACAATCAAGTATGACAACCACTTAAAGGCTTTGTCACATTCTTCACATTTCTAGGATTTCTCACCAGTATGATTTCTTTTATGTCTAGAAAAGTTTGAGGTGTTGTCAAAAGCACTGTCATGTCTTTTAGGTTTGTATGGTTTCTGTCCAGTATGAATTTTCTTATGTCGGGTAAGGTTTGAGGACCGGTTAAAAGCTTTGCCACATTCTTCACATTTGTAGGGTTTCTCTCCAGTATGAATTCTCTTATGTTTAGTAAGAGTTGAGGACCAGTTAAAGGCTCTGCCACATTCATTACATTTGTAAGGTTTCTCTCCAGTATGAACTCTCTTATGTTCAGTAAGGGTTGAGAATGCCCTAAAGGCGCTGCCACATTCTTCACATTTGTAGGGTTTTGCTCCAGTATGAATTATCTTATGTTTAGTAAGGGTTGAGAATACACTAAAGGCTTTTCCACATTCTTCACATTTGTATGGTTTCTCTTTAGTATAAATTCTCTTATGTTTAGTAAGAGTTGTGGACCGTTTAAAGGCTTTACCACATTCTTCACATTTGTAGGGTTTCTCTCCAGTATGAACTATCTTATGTCTAGTAAGGGTTGAGGACTGGTTAAAGGCTTTACCACATTCATTGCATTTGTAGGGTTTCTCTCCAGTATGAATTCTCTTATGTTTAGTAAGAGTTGAGGACCAGTTAAAGGCTTTACCACATTCGTTGCATTTGTAGGGCTTCTCTCCAGTATGAATTATCTTATGTTTAGTAAGGGTTGAGAATATACTAAAGCCTTTGCCACATTCTTCACAATTGTAGGGTTTTGTTCCTGTATGAATTATCTTATGTTTAGTAAGGATTGAAAATACACTAAAGACTTTGCCACAATCTTCACATTTGTAAGGTTTCTCTTCAGTATGAATTTTTTTATGTTTAGTAAGAGTTAAGGACTGGTTAAAGGCTTTGCCACATTCTTCACATTTGTAGGGATTCACTTCAGTATGAATTATCTTATGTTTAGTAAGATTTGAGAACTGGTTAAAGGCTTTTCCACATGTTTTACATTTGTAGAAATTCCCTCTAGTAGCAGTTTTCTTATGCTGAGTTAGTTGTGAAAGTATGCAACATGATGTGCCACATTCTTTACATTTGAAAGGTTTCCTTCCAGTATGTCTTTTCTTGTGTCTACTTGAATTTGAGAATTTATGAAGAACTTTAACACATTTATCACATTGAAATATTTTGCTCTGGGTAGTTGTCAAACATTGGTTAAGTCCATTATAACCTCTTTTGTGCACCTTATGCTCATGCACACTTTTACAGTCTTTTCTTAATTGTAAATTTTCATGTCCATATTTTCCATATCTTCTCAGGATCACTTTTTGAAAAGAATCTTTTAAGCCCTGCTTTGGCCAAAGGTCTTGGGCAAAATGAGAACACACAACTGGAAGAAATAAAAATAACAATTACTTCACTTACTAGACTCAGATGAATATACTTTACAAATCTAACCTATAAAAATATACAAACTACATAAGCAAGATGGCACAGCAAAATACCACAGGCCCTAATTCCTTCACAGACATATCAATGTAACAAAACATACTGACCAAGATACATTTGTAGAAAATATATAAATGAGTTAAGTGTGTGCAGTGCCCCAGGTGAGCACAATGCAAAGAGCCATATAGAAGGAAAAGAAAAGTCTACTGCAGGCCAGGTGCAGTGGCTCGTGCCTGTAATCCCAGCATTTTGGGAGGCCGAGGCAGGCAGATCACAAGGTCAGCAGTTCAAGACCAGCCTGACCAACATGATGAAACCTCCTCTCTGGTAAAACCACAAAAATTAGCCAGGTGTGGTGGCGCATGCCTGTAATCCCAGCTACTCAGGAGGCTGAGGCAGGAGAGTCCCTTGAACCCGGAAGGTAGAGGCTGCAGTGAGCTGAGATCACGCCATTGAACTACGGCCTGGGTGATCAGAGCAAAACTCTGTCTCAAAAAAAAAGAAGTAAATTGCAACTCTTGGTTTCTTTTTGAAAAGAGAAGAAAAATAGTGGCACACACATATTCATTTCAGACTTCTAGGGACTTTTCCAGACACTGATTTCTGTCTCTCATGACATAAAATGCAAAAGAAATGGTGATATACTATGGAATGACAGTTTGAGTCAACTGAGACCCAAGGTGAATGTTGCAGCAGCGGAGAAACTGCAGTACCACAGACAGGGAACAGGTGTAGCAAGTGACTACTGACTCATGAACAAACTCCTTTAACTAAAAAACCCAAAAAATTTCAGAAAAGACACACTTTAAGAACATGTTTGAGAGACTACCAAAATCTCTAGCCAAGACAGTTGGTTTCAGTCTATGACAAGACAAAGATACATTATAAAGATTGTGATGGGTAGCTTGTTTTTAATGTCCAAATCTCAATAAAAAATTATAATGCATACAAAATATGAAGGCAACATGGCCTCATCAAAAACATTATAAAATTTTCTGAAAGCAAATATTAAAGAATGAAGCTGTAAAAATTAATTTTAAAAATTTAAAATAAATTGAATACTCAATGAATTAAATAGGAACAGACAACTATTGAAAATCAGAAATATGAGGATAAAAACAAGTGTTAAAAATATCAAAAACAAATTGTTAAGGTAAAATTACAAAAAAAAACTAAAAAATTTTAAAAGTAGGAAAAACTGATGTAAAAATGAACATGCTCAACAAACTAGGATACACACAAAGATATTTATAACACACACATATATAAGCACAATTTCAACAGTCACAGGCAAGAGAATCTTGGGAGCTGCAAGATGAAAGTGATGTGTCATTTACAAGGATAGTCTTATAAGAAAACCAGTGAATCTGTCAAGAAAATTTTGCAGGCCAAAAAAAAAACTGTGTGATATAGTCAAAGTCCTTAAAAAAAAAAAAAAAAAAAAAAAAGCTGCCAAGTGAGAATAATACCATCAGCAAAACTGTCCTACCAGATAAAAAGGAAAAGATCTTCCAAAATAACCAAATCCTGAAAAAGTATATTGGCACTCCATTTGCCCTACATATCAAAGATGGTGAAAAGGAGTTATTTCCACTGAAAATAACATGATGCAAGAAAACAACACATAATCATATGAAAATACATAACTTTCTGGGAGAGATATGCACATACAGAAAAATACTATTCCTTAGCATTATCATAATGGTGCAGTACACATTTTTAATTATTCTCTAGAACTTGAAAGATAAAAGCATAGAAACTATTATAAACAACTGTTAATGGACATACAACATAAAAAGATATAATTAGCACCATCAATAACAATGTTGAGGACAGATGTAACAAGGAAAAAACCTTGCATGCGGCCGGCATGGTAGCTCATGCCTGTAATTCCAGCACTTTGGGAGGCCAAGGCGGGTGAATCACAAGGTCAAGAGTTCGAGACCAACTTGGCCAACATAGTGAAACCCTGTCTCTACTAAAAAAAATACAAAAAGTAGCCAGGCATGGTGGCACGCGCCTGTAGTCCCAGCTACTCAGGAAGCTGAAGCAGAATTGTTTGAACCTGGGAAACGGAGGTTGTAGTAAGCCGAGACTGTGTCACTGCACTCCAGCCTCGGCAACAGAGTGAGACTCTGTCTCAAAAACAAAACAAAACAAAACAAACAAACAAAAAAAACTTTGTATGCAACTGAAATTAATTTTTTTTTACCAGGTTAAACTATATTGTTGTATTTTTTAGAGGTTTTATGTAATCCCCAAGTTACCCCCAAAAATATCTGTATGGATACACAAATAAGAAAGAAATGAAAGCATCAAAGGAAGACAAAGAAAAATGAGGGACAAAGATACAAGAATCAAAGAAAATAACTAATAAAATGACATTATAAGACCTTCAGAAAATTATTTGAATATATATAATTAACTTTCCAATCAAGAGACATACATTTAATAAAGGGATTTATTTAAAGAATTGAAAAATCGGCCAGGCGCGGTGGCTCATGCCTGTAATCCCAGCACTTTGGGAGGCCGAGGCGGTGGATCACCTTAGGTCAGGAGTTTGAGACAAGCGTGACCAATATGGTGAAACCCTGTCTCTTCTAAAAATACAAAAATGAGCCAGACATGGTGGTGGACGCCTGTAATCCCAGCTACTTGGGAGGCCAAGGCAGGAGAATTGCTTGAACCTGGGAGGCGGAGGTTGCAATGAGCTGAGATGGTACCACTGCACTACTCTAGCCTGGGTGACAGAACAAGATTCCCGCTAAAAAAAAAAAAAAAAAAGAAAAGAAAAGAAAAATCAAGATCCAACTTGCCTTTCTACAAGAGTCAGAAAAGATCTAATAATGAAAAGACTGAAAGTGACAAGATGGAAGTAGATATTCCATGCAAATATTAACAAAACGAGAGCAGCAGACATCAAAACAGTATTACACAAGCTACATCTTAAGTAACTGTCATATTTTATAAAATGTACTTTATGTCAAAACTCCAAAGACACAAATAAGGACATTAAACAATAACAGATTCATGGGAACCTATGACAAATTTGCGCGTGTGTGTGTGTGTGTGTGTGTGTGTATGTGTGTCTCACATTAGGGTTCTAAATATATAAAGCAAATATCAACAGAATTGAAGAAACACATAGAGGATCCCATTTTCTAAAATAAGAATAAAACAAGACAGAATATTAGTAAGAGAACAGAGGACCTGAAGGCAGTATAAAACAAATATTCCTAACGTAGGTATACAAAACTCAACAACATTAAGATACACACCCTTATCGATAGCTCATACAACTTTCTTCTTGATAGGCCACCAACTAAGTCAAAAAAGTCTTAAAAAGTATTTTAGAACTGAAATTTTATGGATTACTTTCCATAACAAAAATGGAATGACAATATAAAACAATAATATTAAAAGCTAACAAGTTTACAAATATATAGAAATTAAACCAAATTCTTTAGCATGCTTTTGTTCAAAAGTTGAAATTAATATTGTGAAGATGTCTATACTGCTCAATACACAAGATTTAATGCAATGTTTTCCCACTTTCTCATTGCATTTTTGAAGACATAAAAACAGCAACCCCTAAAGTATATGGAATCTCAAGGGACAATAAAGTACCTAACAATCTTCAAAAACAGAACAATGTTGGAACATTATAGTTTCTGATTTTAAAACATATTACAAAGCTACAGAATTAAAACAATTTGTTACAAGTATAAAGGTTAAAAAAAAAGTAGACAAAATAGAATTTAGCACATATATATACTTTCACATATATGGTCATATGAAGAGTCATTTTCATACCCATAATTATTATACTATTGCTACTGAAAGCCAATAGGTAAAAGCAAAACAAGTTTCTGTCACCAAATCATTCAGTAGATACGATCTGAAATATAAAAATACTTGGCTGGGCACTGTGGCTCATGCCTGTAATCCTAGCACTTTGGGAGGCTGAGGAGGGCAGATCACATGAGGTCAGGAGTTCGAGACCAGCCTGGCCAACATGGTGAAACCCCGACTCTACTAAAAATACAAAAATTAGCCAGGCATGATGGCACTTGCCTATAATCCCAGCTACTTGGGAGGCTAAGGCAGTAGAATCGCTTGAATCCCGAGGGGCAGAGGTTGCAGTGACCCAAGATCACACCACTGTACTCCAATCTGGGTGAAAGAGTGAGAATCTGTATTATTAAAAAAAAAAACAAAAAAAACAAAAAAAATACACACACACAAAACAAACAACAACAACAAAAAAACTGGACTGTCATTCAGTTTTCAAAAAGCAGAAGACAGTCTAACAACTATAAAGATAAGTTTTGATGACATTATGCAAAATAAAATGAGCCAGCCATAAAAAGACAGAGATTGTTGAGATATATGATGCAGTTACACTCCTAGAAAAAAAAGACTGGTGTTTGAAAAGTGCCATGAAAATGGGAAAAATTGGTAGTTGTTTAATATGTGTTGAGACTTAGCTTTGCAAGATAAAAACATTTTAGTAAAATGTTGCATAATTATGACTAAAGTGAATATTTAAGAATATTTATTGTAAATTTTGTGATTTTTTTTTTTTTTTAATTTTGAGACAGTCTTGCTCTTTCACCCAGACTGGAGTGCAGTGGCACCATCTCGGCTCACTGCAGCCTCCACATCCTCAGCTCAAGTGATTCTCATGCCTCAGCCTCCAGAGAAGCTGGGATTACAGGCATGCACTACCACACCTGGTTAATGTTTTGTATTTTTAGTAGAGACAGGGTTTCACCACGTTGGCCAGGCTGGTCTTGAACTACTGACCTCATGTAATCTACCCGCCTTGGCCTCCCAAAGTGCTGGGATTACAGGTGTGACATGGACTAATCACTTGATACCAGGAGTTTGAGACCAGCCTGGGTAACATGGCAAAGCCCTCTCTCTACAAATAATACAAAGAAAATAGCCAGGCATGGGGGCTCACACCTCTAATTCAGCACTTTGGGAGGCCGAGACAGGAGGATCACTTGAGGTCAGGAGTTCAAGACCAGCCCGGCCAACATGATGAAACCCCATCTCTACTAAAAATACAAAAATTAGTTGCTCTAATCCCAGCTACCCAGGAGGCTGAGGCAGGAGAATCACTTGAACCTGGGAGGCAGAGGCTGCAGTGAGCCGAGGTCGTACCACTGCACTCCAGCTTGAGCGACAGAGTGAGACTCTGTCTCAGGGAAAAAAAAAAAACAAAAAAACAAAAACAAAGAAACTAACTGGGTGTCATGGTACATACTTGTAACCCAGATACTTGAGAGACTGAAATGATAGAATCATCTGAGTTTGGAAGGTTGAGGCTGCAGTGAGTCAAGATCACACCACTGCAAACCAGCATAGTTGACAGAATGAGACCCTATCTTGAAAATAAATAAATAAATAAATACAATTATTAAAAGAAAAAAAAAAAGGAAATAGAATGCCAGAGTGGCTTAAGAAAAAAGCATAAAATATGCTGCCTACAAGAGACTCATTTTAGCATTGAGTCAAATAGGTTGAAAGTCACAGATTGGAAAATATCTGTATTCCATGAAAATAGTAACCACAATTGGGTGAGGTGGTCATAATCATTTGACACAATACGCTTTAAGTATTAGTGGTTGGGCATGGTGGCTCACACCTGTAATCCCAGCACTTTGAGAGGCCAAGGTGGGTGGGTCACCTGAGGTCAGGAGTTCGAGACCAGCCTGGTCAACATGGTGAAACCCTATCTCTACAAAACTACAAAAATTAGCCAGGCACGATGGTGGGGGAGTGCCTGTAATCCCAGTTACTTGGGAGGCTGAGGTGGAAGAATGACTTGAACTGGGAGGTGGAGATTACAGTGAGCCAAGATCGTGCCATTGCACTCCAGCCTGGGCAAGAGAGCAAGACTCTGTCTCAAAAAAAGAAAAAGAAAAAAAAAAAAGCATTAGCATGCGGCAAAGATTGATATTATATAATGGTAAAATAGGTCAATTTACCAGGAATTCATAACTATTATATCTACCTATCTGTGTATGTATGTATAACATCAGGGCTCCAATATATATATAGCAATTACTGACAAAAGTGAAGCAGGAAATACATACCAACATAATAATTGTAGACATCAAGACCCCATTTTCAAAAATAGAAAATTCAAATAAATTAATAAAACAAAGAAAACGTAAGGCAAGGTGTGGTAGCTTACGCCTGTAATCCCAACACTTTATAAGGCTGAGACGGGCGGATCACCTGAGGTCAGGAGTTTGAGACCAGCCTGACCAACATGGCAAAACCCCATCTCTAATAAAAATACAAAAATTAGCTGGGTGTGGTGGTGGGCACCTGTAATCCAACTACTTGAGAGGCTGAGGAAAGAGAATCGCTTAAACCCAGGAGGCAGAGGTTACAGTGAGCCAAGATTGCATTATTGCACTCCAGCCTGGGTAACAGAGCAAGACTCCATCTCAAAAAAAAAAAAAAAGAAAGAAAACTTAGACTTTATAGACTGTATTAATCATTTTGCATATAGAGGAGTATCTGAGAGAGGATAATTTATAAAGAAAATAAGGTTTACTTGGCTCACCTTTAGCAGACTGTACAAGAAGTATGTGCCAGCATCTGCTTCTGGTGAGGGTCTCAGGAAGCTTACAATCACGATGAAAGGCAAAGAGTGGACATATCACATGGTGAGAGAGCAAGTGTGAGGTGAAGGAGCCAGGTTCTTTTAATGAACCAGTTTTCATTTGAATTAATAAAGTGTAAGCTTTCTGATTACCAAGAGGATGGTGCCAAGCTATTCATGAGAAATTCTGCCTCATGACCAAAATAACTCCTATCAGTTCCCACATCCAACATTGAGGATTACATTGCAGCATGATGTTTGGAGAACATGGACATTCAAACCATATTATAGATCAACTAGGCTTAACAGACATGCAGAAAATTTACCAGTCAAATGCAAGAGATTACACAATATTTTTATTTACACCTGGTGTATTCTGTTAGGACACATATCAACTCATTTAATTTAAGAATACCATGGCTGGGCACAGTGGCTCACGCCTGTTATTCCAGCACTTTAGGAGGCTGAGGTGGGCGGATCACGAGGTCAGGAGATAGAGACCATCCTGGCTAACACGGTGAAACCCCATCTCTGCTAAAAATATTTTTAAAAAAATAGCTGGGTGTGGGGTGTGGTGGTTGGCGCCTGTAGTCCCAGCTACTCGGGAGGCTGAGGCAGGAGAATGGTGTGAACCTGGGAGGCGGAGTTTGCAGTGAGCCAAGATTGAGCCACAGCCCTCCAGCCTGGGTGACAGAGCGAGACTCCATCTCAGACCAAAAAAAGAGAATACCAGTCAGGCGCAGTGGCTCATGCCTATAATCTCAACACTTTGGGAGATCAAGGTGAAAGAATCATGTGTTTTGAGACCAGCATGCACAACCTAGAGAGTCCTTGCCCCTACAAATAATTTAAACAATTAACCAGACATGGTAGTGCATGTTGTCTGTAGTCCCCAACTACTCAAAAGCCTGAGGTAAAAGGATCACTTGAGCCAAGGAGGCTGAGGCTGCAGCCAGTGAAAATCATGCCACTGCACTCCAGCCGGGATGACAGATTAAGATCCTGTCTCAAAACAACAAGTATAGAGGACCAAAATTATACACTGTGTGTTTTCTGACCAAAAATGAATGATACCAGGAATTAAAAGTAAAACTGGCAAATCTTAAAATATATGAAAATAAAATACTCTTCAATGTATTTTTGCTCAGGGGTCAAAACATTAAATTTTTTTAAAAATGTCAGCCAGGCACGGTGGCTCACGCCTATAATCCCAGCCCTTTGGGAGGTCGAGGTGGGTGGATCATCTGAGATCAGGAGTTTGAGACCAGCCTGGCCAACATGGTGAAACCCAATCTCTACAAAAAAAATACAAAAATTAGCCGGGTGTGATGGTGTGAACCTGTAATCCCAGCTAATCAGGAGGCTGAGGCAGGAGAATCGCTTGAACCTGAGAAGCAGAGGTTGCAATAAGCCAAAATTGTGCCACAGCACTTCAGCCTGAACATACAAATTCAATATAATTTCTACAAAAAATCCCAATAGCACAGATTTTACAGAAATATTGTTAAATTTTGATTATGAACTGTAGTCAAATATCCATGAAAAAGAACAAACAGGCATTATACTTTCTGATTTCAAAACATATTAAAAGATACGATAACCAAAACAGCATGGTACCGACGCAAAAACAGATAAACAAATGAAAGAACAGAACAGGGAACTCAAAAATGAACTCTTCCGTATATGATCAAATGATCTTCCACAAAGTTGTCATGAGCACAATAGAGAAAAGATATTCTCTTCAAAATATAATGTTGAAAACTGGACCTCAACACTGATAACAGAAGATTGGATTATTTCCTTGAACCATATATGAAAAATATTTTAAATAAGATACTTAGAAAATTGTTCAGGTACGGTAGCTCACGCCTGTAATGCCAGCACTTTGGGAGGCCAAGGCGGGAGGATCAGATTAGGAGTTTGAGACCAGCCTGGCCAACATGATGAAACTCCGTCTCTACTAAAAATACAAAAATTAGCCGGGTATGGTGGTGCACACCTGTAATCCTACCTACTTAAGAGGCTGAGGCAGAAGAATTGCTTGAACCTGGGAGGTGGAGGGTGCAGTGAGCCAAGATCATGCCACTGCACTCCAGTCTAGGTCATAGAGCAAGACTCCATCTCAAAAAAAAAAAAAAAAGATACTTAGAAAAAAATATAGGGCAAAGACATGACATTGGTCTTGGCAACATTCTCTTAGATATGACATTAAATGCATAAGCAACAAACGTAAAGAATAAAAAAATTTAACTACACTCTATTTCAAAACTTTTGCACATCAAAGAAAACATTCAATAACGTGACAATGCCTCTTACTAAACGGGTGATAACATTTGCAAATCACATGTGATGCGAGTTAATATTCAGAATATATAAACAACTCTTAAAATGGAAAAATAAAGTTGAATAACTTGATTTAGAAATGGATAAATAATTTAATGATATTTTCATCAAAGATACGCAGGCCAGGCATGGTGACTAGTGCTTGTAATCCCAGCACTTTGGGAGCCTAAGGCAGGAGGGTTATTGAAGGTCAGAAGCTCGAGACTAGACTGGCCAACATGGTGAAACTCTGTCTTTACTAAAAATACAAAAATTAGCCAGGTGTGGTGGCGCACACCTGTAATTCCAGTTACTCGGAAGGCTGAAGCAAGAGAATCGCTTGAACCCGGGAAGGCTGGAGGTTGCAATCAGCTGAGATCATGCCACTGCACTTCAGCCTGGGCAATACAGTCCATTTCAAAACACACACACACACACACACACACACACACACACATATACACATACACACAAATGGGAAAAAGCGTTTGAAAGGACACACAAAATTACTAATTTATAGAGAAATGCATAAAAATCACAATAAAAAATAAAATCATCTCACATCCAACAGAATGGCCACTGCTAATTTTTAAAAACATCGAATCTTAATCATTTTTATTGGAAAATAAAACCCACGTTGATTGTTGGCGAAAAACCAGATGCAGCCGTTATTTAAAACTCTTATAAATGTTCCTCAGATAATTAAAAATGAAATAATCATCAAATACAACAATCCCATTTATGAATCTGTATCCAAAACATGCAACACAGGACCTGAAAGACATATCTGAACTTTCATGTTTGTTGTACCACTATTCACAAAACCCAAAAGGCTGAAGCAACCCAGATGTTCCTTGAAGAAATCAAAAAATGTAACATATACATACAGTGGAATATTATTGAGCCTTAAAAAGAAAATCGTGTCACATTTTAAGATAAACTTTGAGAATATTGTCTCCTGAAATAAGCCAGTGACAAAATGATGGATACTATATGATTCCACTTATATGAGATAGTAGTCACACTGATCAAAACAGGAAGTTGAAGGGTGTTTGTCAAGGGCCAAAGAGAGTAAAATGAACAGTTGTTACTTAATGGGTATTGAGTTTCAGTTTTACAAAATATAAAATTTCTAGAAGTTTTTAACATAACAATGTGAATATACTTTACATGTCTGAAATGTACAGCTTTTTAAAAATTCTTTTTTGCGACAGGGTCTCACTCTGTCATCCAAGTTGGAGTACACAATTTTGGCTCAATGCAACATCAAACTCTAAGGCTCAAGTTATCCTCCCCTCTCAATCTCTCTAGTAGCTGGGACCATAGGTGCACACCACCATGCCTGACTATTATTAAAAATTATTTGTAGAGAGGGTTTCATAGGTTGCCCAGGGTGGTCTCAAACATTTGGGTTCAAGTGATCTTTCTGTTTTGGCCTTTCAAAATCCTGGGATTACAGATGTGAGCCCCCACCATACCTGGCCCTGAAACATACACTTAAATAGATTTAAGATAGCAAATTTTATGTTATGTGTTTTTACAAGAATTAGTTTTTTAAAAGAAAAACTGAAAAAATACACAATTATAAATCTTTCCAAAAATTACCTTCAAATAACAAAAGTGTTTTTCTTATATAAGGAAAACATATATTCAGGCCAGGTGCAGTGTGTCACACCTGTAATCCCAGCACTTTGGAGCCTGGCGGTGGCAGATCACGAGGTCAGGAGATCAAGACCATCCCAAGCCAGCACAGTGAAACCTCGCCTCACTAAAAATACAAAAACCAGCCGGGCGCAGGAGCGGGCGCCTGTAGTCCCAGCTACTGGAGGCTGAGGCAGGAGAAATTCCGCCTGAAACCCCGGCATGGAGCTGGTAGGGAGCCGAGATCGCTGCCACGCACTCCAGCCTGGTGATACAGCGAGACCCGGCCCCAAAATTAGCTGAAATGTGGTGGTAGGTGCCTGTAGTCCCAGCTACTCCCGAAGCTGAGGCAGGAGAATGGCGTGAACTGGGAGGGCAGAGCTTGCAGTGAGCCAAGCGCCCACTGCACTCCAGCCTGGGTGACAAAGTGAGATCATCTCAAAAAAAAAAAAAAAAAAAACACCAAACAACAACAACAACAAAATATACATTGTTAAAACACATGGTGAAAAGAAGACTATTTATGACTATTCACTGATGAAACAACCATTGAAAATCATCTAAGAAGAATATATACAAGATAAGCCATGACCAAAATTATATCATGATTTATAGACAATAACACACATATATATAATCTTATTGTGATAGACATGACTAACTTATCTCAATTAAACCTCACATTGTCTTAAAGTATACAAACAGAATTGCAAATTGTCTAAAATTATATGTAAGTAAAAAACAAAAAACACAATACACTGATGTTAAGAAACCTACAGGCTGGGCGCGGTGGCTCAAGCCTGTAATCCCAGCACTTTGGGAGGCCGAGACGGGTGGATCACGAGGTCAGGAGATCGAGACCATCCTGGCTAACACGGTGAAACCCCGTCTCTACTAAAAATACAAAAAACTAGCCGGGCGAGGTGGCGGGCGCCTGTAGTCCCAGCTACTCCGGAGGCTGAGGCAGGAGAATGGCGGGAACCCTGGAGGCGGAGCTTGCAGTGAGCTGAGATCCGGCCACTGCACTCCAGCCCGGGCTACAGAGCAAAACTCCTCTCAAAAAAAAAAAAGAAACCTACAATAAAATAACACTAATCTGGAATGGCAACAATAATAGAAAATGTTTACTCGTAAACTATGGTATGCAACATTGATGTACCATTAAAAAAGAATTTATCAGCCAGGCGTGGTGGCTCACACCTGTAATCCCAGCACTTTGGGAGGCCAAGGCAGGCGGATCACAAGGTCAGGAGTTCAAGACCAGCCTGACCAACGTGGTGAAATCTCGTCTCTACTAAAAGTACACTGGGCATGGTGGCAGGTGCCTGAATCCCAGCTACTCAGGAGGCTGAGGCAGGAGAATCGCTTAAACCCAGGAAGTGGAGGTTGCAGTGAGCTGAGATCGTGGCATTGCACTCCAGCCTGGGACACAAGAGCTAAAAATTCTACCTCAAAGAAAAATAAAATAAAATAAAATAACAGAAAAATTTGAACTAGCACATAGAAAGTAAACTATACAGGGAGAGTGACATCAGTAAGATGCAAAAATAAAAGATGCCCTATTCGTTTATCCCCTCACAAGAAAATTTGTCAGCCATCCCTGACAAAAATGCCTCTATGAGAGAATCAGGCATCATGGCTCACACCTGTAAGGACAGCTACACGGTACACTAAGGTTGGAGAATCGCTTCAGGCAGGAATTTTAAGACCAGCCTGGGTTATGTAGCAACACTCCATCTTCAAAATAAACTCCTTTAAAGAATCTTTGAGATCCAGGGAGGAAGTTATGAAACTCTGCTAAAGTCCAAGATTGAGGAGTGTTTTTTCCAGGAGGCAGGCCCTCATTCAGGAGGCAAACTACAGGACCCCTGTTCTTGGCTGCAGACCATGAAGTGGCCCTCCCAACTTGGTCTCACTGCGAATTCTGAACTTACTCTGCAATGATCCCAAACTCCTCCCAGCCACAGTCTGGGAGAGGGCCTGCCCTTCCAGAGGCTTGGAGGAAGACACACATTTATAGCCATGTGGACAGGCCTGCAGACCTTGGGTTTTACTATGGTCCCTGAAGCAGTTCAATGACTCAGTTCCAGCTCCCTTGAGCTACAGCTCATGGCCAGTTCTGCCTACATAGAAATCCACACAGTGACCTGGGAAAATCCTCTCTGGTACTCAGTGAAATCCAGACTCATCCATATCCTAATAAAAGGCCCACCATATATAGACCCAACTGCAAAAACCTGCCCTGGTGTATTCTCCACAAAGCAAAGTCCTGAAAGATTCAGTCTGTCCAAAAATATAATGGGAATTACAACTACCCAAGCTCCTTGTAACAGCCAACTAAAGGTGGACCCTAGAGCAGACCCAGCATCCTTGTGAGCAAGCTACCTCTCCACTACAAACCCAGAGGGCAACCCATCACTCTGGGGGCCAACATAAAGAGATCTTTACCCCCTGAAACCAGGTTATAAAAACTTAAAGAGGTGTTTGTTTCTTTCAAATTCACAGACACCAATGCAAAACTATATTGTGCCACTGTCAATTGCTTCTATTTTAACATAGCACTGGAAGTATGTATTAGAATAATTAGTTCAAAAAAAAAAAAAAAAAAGAGGCTGGGCGTGGTGGCTCACACCTATAATCCCAGCACTTTGGGAGGCCGAGGCGGGTGGATCACAAGATAGAGACCATTCTGGCTAACATGGTGAAACCCTGTCTCTACTAAAAATAGCAAAAACTAGCCGGGCGTGGTGGCGGGCGCCTGTAGTCCCAGCTACTCAGGAAGCTGAGGCAGGAGAATGGCATGAACCCGGGAGGCGGAGCTTGCAGTGAGCCTAGATCGCAGCACTGCACTCCAGCCTGGGCAACAGAGCAGACGCCATCTCCAAAAACAAAAAACAAAAAAAAAAAAGAAAGAAAAATAGCCATTGAAATTGAGGACAAGGCCGGGCGCGGTGGCTCAAGCCTGTAATCCTAGCACTTTGGGAGGCCAAGACGGGCGGATCACAAGGTCAGGAGATCGAGACCATCCTGGCTAACACGGTGAAACCCCGTCTCTACTAAAAAGTACAAAAAACTAGCCGGGCGAGGTGGCGAGCGCCTGTAGTCCCAGCTACTCGGGAGGCTGAGCCAGGAGAATGGCATAAACCCGGGAGGCAGAGCTTGCAGTGAGCAGAGATCCGGCCACTGCACTCCAGCCTGGGTGACAGAGCGAGACTCCATCTCAAAAAAAAAAAAAAAAAAAGAAATTGAGGACAAATAAGTAAAAAGTTGCCGTTGCTGTTGTAAATCATATGATCTTATCTTTTAAAAACCACAACTAGTACATGAAAACCTGTTTAAACTAATAAATACACTGAGTAAATTAGCAAAATGTAAAATTAACATATGTTATGGTTTCATACACTTAAACTATCTGGTAAAATAGAGGAAGAAAACAATCTTATTTACATTAGCATTAAATCATAAATTTCTGAGAAGAAATTTAACCAAGCTGGTAAAAAATCTTTTTTGACAGTTCTGCTCTGTTGCCCAGGCTGAAGTGCAGTGGGGTGATCTCAGCTCACTGTAACCTCCGCCTCCCAGGTTCAGGTGATTGTCCTTCCTCAGCCTCCCAAGTAGCTGGTACACACCACCATGTCCAGCTTATTTTTTGTATTTTTAGTAAAGACGGGGTTTTGCCTTGTTGGCAAGACCAATCTCGAACTCCTGACCTCAAGTGATCCACCCGCCTCAGCCTCCCAATATGCTGAGATTACAGATGTGAGCAGCCATACCCAGCCTAAAAAATCTTCACAATGAAAGATATATCAATGAAAAAAATTAAGACACAAATAAACTTAAAAATATTTTACATATATGGATTCAAAGAATAAATACTGTTAAAGTGTCATTTATCCAAAGTGACCTACAGATTTAATAAACTTCCTATCAAAATTGCAATGGTATTTTATTTACAGTAATGGAAAATACAATCCTAAAATTTACATGAAACCACAATAAACTTTTAATAGCCCAAGCAATCTTGAGGAAAAAGAACAAAGTAGAAGGTCATCATACTTCATAATTTCAAACTATATTTCAAGGCCATAGTAATAAAAACAGGATTTTATGTGCAGAAAAATTAAGAAAAACCCAATGTAATAGAAACTACTCCCACATATTTCAGACATGATGCAAAAAGAGAACTTGAAAAATAGTTTAACATAGTTTCTCAAAATTATGCAGATATCTGTGTGTCCCCAAAAACAATGGAAAAGCAGTAAGATTGTGCAGTCTCCTATATGCCATGAAGAGGACTTTAGCTTTCACCATAAACTTGAAGGAAAAATCACTGAAGGGAAAGTAGAATCCTTAGAGAATTTAAAAGCATAGACAGAATATGCTCCTATGTGAGAGCAAAAGAAAAAAAAAACCAGTTCCCCAGAAACAACTTCTTTTGAACACAGTTTCCCAAATCACATCTTTTTTTTTTTTGAGATGGAGTCTCACTCTGTCGCCAGGCTGGAGTGCAGTGGCACAATCTTGGCTCACTGCAACCTCTGCTTCCCTGGTTCAAGTGATTTTCCTGCACCAGCCTTCCGAGTAGCTGGAACTACAGGCACATGCCACCATGCCCAACTAATTTTTGCATTTTTAGTAGAGACAGGGTTTCACCATGTTGGTCAGAATGCTCTCAATCTCTTGACCTCGTGATCCCCCCCGCCTCCCAAAATGTTGAGATTACAGATATGAGCTACCGCGCCTGGCCCAAATCACATTTTAAGAACTGGCTTTCTCCTTGACCTTTAGACCTGTCATCTGTGTCATCTGTTATATTCACTGTCACTCTCACCTACCTGGGGGTTTGGCTACCATCGCATGTCTCTTCATATTGCAGGGCTCTTTTCCTTGCTCCAGACAAATGATCAGGTCTGGCTTGGAGACAGCAATACCTGTTTTATTAAAAATGAGTAACATGAATCTTGCTCATATTCTCCCATTATCAACCTAGTAATGTGCTCAGTAAAGAGGATGTAATTATTCTAGTAAACTAATCCCAAAATATCTAATAACATAAATTTCTAAATATTTAGAAAATATTTTAAATTTGTATGTTCTTAATTTCACTACTCAGTACTACTGCATCATTGGTGGTGGCAATTAGATTTTAAGGTGTAGGCAACTTTTATGCCACTAAATTTTTGGAATTATCATTAATCTAGAGTGAAGGATACAGAGTAGCTCAGGAATGAGGAAAGTTCAGGTCAAGATGAATCATCTTGAAGAGATTCATTTCTAAATGAACAAATCCCCAGGATTTTCTTGAAAACAGGGATCTAAAACTTATTTATGCAACAGGGATCTAAAACTTATTTATGCAAAGCACAAATTTCCAAAAAAAACCTTCTACAGAAAGGAGAAATGAAACCTTTAAATTAGGTATTAAAATTATCCTCACCCAGGAAGACCAGGTTTCTGTAGTTATCTAACATCACATTCCTATACAAATTCTGCTGTGAAGTGTCCAGGCATTGCCACTCCTCCAGAGAGAATTCTATGGCCACATCCCTAAATGTCAGTGGTCCCTGAAAAACACACACACACACAAACATATTTACCAACTTGCCCTGGACAGAATTTTTAATTTGACTCAAGGTGGAATGGGAAAGTAAAGAGAACTGGTTTTTACTTATAGGAGTGACTAAAATTATCCAATAAAATAATTTTCAAAACAGAAATATTCTCAAATGTATTCTCCAACTCTGAGAAAAGAGTGGCAGAAGATCCACAATAGCAGTTTATATATGATACTTTTCTAGATAATAAAGTATAGAATGACACTAACACAAACATGTACATTTGTGCGTGCTATATTTACATCATACAGAATGAGCTGTGTATATTTTTCAGATAGAAAGAAATGTTGTGTTACAAGCTAGCTTTAAAATTTTAGTGTGTACAATAATAAACTGGAGATCTTGTTATGCAGATTTTCTTTCCAGAGGATCTGGAATAAAGTTTGAGTTTCCAAATTTTTAACAAGCTCACCAGTAATGCCAATGTTTTTGGCCCAAGAAGAATATTTTGTCAAACATCCAGTAAGTGGAAGAGCCTGTGTTTTTCCCAGATTTTCTGGCCTGTAAACAAAGATGAGAGCCTTTATTTTCCAAAGACAAATATATACAAAGGAAACCTAAGAAACAAGGGCAGCTTCCAGATTAAATGTGATGGTTTACGCACATCAGCTGCATAAAGATACTTAATAAAGAAGAGAAAAATAACTCTATAGTAAGAAAAATAAATCTGTCAGGGAGCTCTTTTATTTTACTATACATAAGTTCTGGGTTACATGTTCTGTTACATAGGTATACCAAAGGAATCACTAACGTCAACTGAACTAGCACAAATTTGTATGATGTGCTGAGGCACACAGAAAAACACAGCATCGCTGCTTCAACATTGCCCCTTGCAAAAGCAAATTATAGTCTGAATGTAACCATACATAAACATCAGTTTTATGCCCTCTTTAAGATACAGATAACTCTTACGTTGTTATTTTGTGTGTGTGGTTTTGTTTTTGTTTTTGGAGACAGTTTTGTTCCCTTGCCCAGGCTAGAGTGCAATGGTGTAATCTTGGCTCAGTGCAACCTCCGCCTCCCTGATTCAAGCGATTCTCCTGCTTCAGTCTCCCAAGTACCTGGGATTACAGGAGCCGGCCACCATGACCAGCTGATTTTTTTTTTTTTTTTTTTTTTTTTTTTGGTAAAGATGGAGTTTCACCATGTTGGCCAGCCTGGTCTCGAACTCCTGTCCACCTCAGCCTCCCAAAGTGGATGGGATTATAGGCGTTAGCCACGTACCTGGCTTATGTTGTTATTTTTAATAGTAATTTTAAGTAGTCTTTAACACCATAGAGAGTATTTTCTCCTAATATATTTTTTTTGGAGACACAGTCTCACTCTGTTGCCCAGGCTGGAGTGCAGTGATGCAATCTCTGATCCCTACAACCTCTGCCTCTCAGGCCCAAGCGATTCTCCTGCCTCAGTCTCCCTAGTAGCTGGGACTACAAGCATGCGCCACCACACTCAGCTAATTTGTGTGTTTTTAGGATAGATGAGGTTTCACCATGTTGGCCAGGCTGGTCATGAACTCCTGGTCTCAGGTGATTTGCCCACCTCAACCTCCCAAAGTGCTGGGGTTACAGGCGTGAGCCCCCATGTTTGGCCATCTCTGAGTAAATTTATTTTTAGAACTTTTTGGGTAATAAATGTTATCCTGTTTAAATAAGCATTTTGTTAATTCTGTTTTGCATAGAGCTGATGGAGAACACAAATGGAACCCCAACATTACATGTTCTCCATATTTACAAATGACCCCAGCTTGTTGGGAACAGGCCCCCCAAAATCTGGCCATAAACTGGCCATAAACAAAATCTCTGCAGCACTGTGACATGTTCATGATGGCCACGACGCCCACGCTGGAAGGTTGTGGGTTTACCGGAATGAATATCTGGCCCACCCAGGGTGGAAAACCGCTTAAAGGAGTTCTTAAACCACAAACAATGGCATGAGTGATCTGTGCCTTAAGGATGTACTCCTGCTGCAGATAACTAGCCCAACCCATCCCTTTATTTCAACCCATCCCTTTATTTCCCATAAGGAATACTTTTAGTTAATCTATAATCTATAGAAACAATGCTTATCACTGGCTTGCTGTCAATAAATACATGGGTAAATCTCTGTTTGAGGCTCTAAGCTGTGAAGGCTGTGAGACCCCTGATTTTCCACTCCACACCTCTATATTTCTGTGTGTGTGTCTTTAATTCCTCTAGCGCCGCTGGGTTAGGGTCTCCCCAACCAAGCTGGTCTCGGCACCAGCTTTTCCCCAACAGGAATTTTGAGTATCCACAGCCACAAAGGAAACATTTTTAATGTTGCATATCGCAAATTCATGGTGAGAATTCTGCATGGAATATAAGAAGCCATGATGTAGAGAAAGTACAATAGGCTCTGGTATATAGGAAAGGAGTATTTTTCAGAGACCCTTGACTATCATAAGAACTTTTTAAAGTAGTTAAAATAAACTTATTTGGGAAGAAAACTGCAAGTAGAGAAGCAAAGGTTCACAAGTACTAAACGCATGGCATTCCAGGAGGAAGAGTGGGCATGATCTGAGACATGTTTAGCTAAGGGAAAAAAAGGCCATTTTTTCCTCTTTTCTCCTCCTTCTCTGGGATTCCTTCTCAGATGAGATTCTCTGGACAAATTACACCTGCATCTTGAGAATATGCCTTTGAAGTGTCAGCACCACCTGTTTACCTGCTAGCACCACACCTACAGGCAGATGACAAGAAAAAGTCCAAAACAGATAAAGTCCACCCATTTCTGTTCTTTATAACAGCAAAGATTCAGGAACAATGAGCTGCTCCACAGAGATAAAAATAAAGTTTCTCTTTCTCTGTTCTCAGGTGCCCTCCCTTGCCACAGACACCAGCAATTTCTGCTACAGTAATGGCAATATGGGCTGCACTGTCCTGTTCCTACCAAATTCAAACAGAACTGGCCCTGTGACCACCCTTTAGTACAAAGGCAGAAATTAATTCTTATGAATGTATTTTGAACCCCTCATAGCTGATTCTGTTCTCACTCTAGAATCACCTGAGGCACTCATTAGGTTGGTGTGAAAGTAATTGTCGTTGCTGCCAATTTCCTTTTAATGGCAAGGAAAAAGAAATAAAAATAATAAGTAATAATAATAGTTGTTCATTTGTTTTTTTAACAGCAGAAGCAGACCAGGTGCAGTGGTTCATGCCTATAATCCCAACACTTTGGGAGGCCAAGGCGAGTGGATCACCTGAGGTCAGGAGTTCAAGACCAGCCTGACCAACATGGCCAAACCCCATCTCTACTTAAAAAAAAAAAATTACCAGGACATTGTGGTGCATGCCTGTAATCCCAGCTACTGGGTAGGCTGAGGCAGAAGAATTGCTTGAACCCAGGAGGCGGAGGTTGAAGTGAGACAAGATCGAGCCATTGCACTCCAGCCTGGGCGACAACAAAAATCTGTCTCAAAAACAAAAAAAGGCGAAAACAACAATTACTTTTGTACCAATCTAATAATTAAAACAACATGGATGCTTCCACCAAGGACATTAAACAGAACTTGCGGAAAGGGCACAAGTAAAAAGATTTCTGCAAATTGGCCATGTAATCCTCATTAGGCCATGTAATCCTGAGTTGATAACCACTTAACTAAGCATTGCTTCTCAGACTTTAACGAGCTTATAAATCACTTGGTGATTTTGGCCCCATTCTATGTAATGTGATTCTGCAGGTTTGGAAAGGGACCATGAATGGGAGTTTTAAACAAGTCCTTGTCAATGCTGATGTTGCTCCCCTTAGGCTCATTATTAGCACTAGTTAGAGGAAGCAGGCACAGCAAAGTGTAGCTTATACTCAGCACTCTTGTCACAACACAAATGAAGACAATCCATCTCCACCCTAAAGTATCTTCTTTGCTGTCTCTTTAAAGTTTACAGATGAAATAGAAGGCAGCAATGTCTGAATAAGTCTGCATTTGGAAAACAGCACATACACATGTACACTGCAATGTTTATTAAGCAGACACTGCATTCACTGTATTCTCACTCTCAAGAGTATGTTACACAGCGCTTCACTGGGAATAACACATTATGTGATTGAATCCTCATAACACCCTGGGAGCTAGCACTAAATGTTCAGTAATTCCCAGGATTTAGATGAAGGACCCAGTATTTTTATTTCTTCTTCTGTTTCTCTGTCATTGATTTTTTTTAAAATGTACAGAATAAAAACAAAATACAGACAGATGAGAGAGACACAGAAAGGAAAATTTCAATGTAGTTTAAAGGAATTTTTATTGTGTTTATATTTAGTTTTTTGTGATTTGTGAAACAACCACTGCATCTGCAGGAATAGAAAACAAGTTGCTGGCCGGGTGCGGTGGCTCAGGCCTGTAATCCCAGCACTTTGGGAGGTCAAGGCAGGTGGGTGGAACACCTGAGGTCAGGAGTTCGAGACCAGCCTGGCCAACAGGGCGAAACCTCATCTCTACTAAAAATACAAATATTAGCTGGGCATGGTGGTGTATACCTGTAGTCCCAGCTACTCGGGAGGCTAAAACAAGAGAATCGCATGAACCCACGAGGCGGAGGTTGCAGTGAGCCAAGATCACACCACTGCACTCCAGCCTGGGTGACACAGAGCGAGACTGTCTCAAAAAAAAAAAAAAAAACTAAAATGAACCCTGAGTCAAAAAGAAAAACAAAGGATTTAGCTGTTCATATGATTTACATACATTTCAAAAAAGCAGAAAAATATCTACATATAATCTAAATGCTTTAAGAAAACAGAGAAGAGCAAAATATTCTCCCTTATTTTCAGGAAACAGAGTAATAAAGTCTCTTATTTCTAATTTATATTTTCTCCTACAACAGCCAGGCCTCTGGACATACTCTTGAACTCTTGGACATCTGAACTCAGTAGATAACTGGATTCTGGCATCTAAGCAGTAACCTTGGGCACACTGTGTGCACTTTAAAGAATGTTTATGGGGGCGAGGGAAAAACAGAAGAAAAGAGGTGTTATTCATGAGTGCATATGAATAAAGCAAGTTCTTGGAAACCTATGAAGAGACTTCGATTCTAGCACAGTAATAGTGGGAGATAACAACACCCCACAGACACTATTAGACAGATTATTGAGGCAGGAAATTAACAAAGATATTAGGACCTAAACTCAATACTTGGTCAAATAATCCTAATAGAAATTACAGAACTCTCCATCTTAAAACAACATAAATGGTCCGGCATGGTGACTCACGCCTGTAATCCCAATACTTTGGGAGGCCGAGGCAGGCGAATCACCTCAGATCTATTCAAGACCAGCCTGGCCAACATGGTGAAACCATGTCGACTCTACTAAAATTACGAAAATTAACTGAGTATGGTGGTGGGCACCTGTGATTCCCAGCTACTAGGTAGGCTGAGACATAAAAATCACTGGAACCTGGAAGGCGGAGTTTACAGTGAGCCATACAATTACATGGAACTTAACCCGCACTTGAATGATTATTTGGGTAAATAATGGAATTGAGACAGGAATAAAGAAGTTTTTTGAAACAAATGAGAGAGCAAAAATACAACACACCAGTATCCCTGGAACACAGCTGAGGCAGTGTTAAGAGGGAAATTTATGCCATTAAATGCTCACATCGAAAAGTTAGAAAGATCTAGATTTAACAACCTAATATCACAAATAAAAGAATGAGAGAAGCAAGAGCAGATCAACCCCTAAAGTAGCAGAAGACAAGAAAAAACTAAAATCAGATGTGAACGGAAGGAGATCTATACATAAAAAAAACTACAAAATATTAAGAAATTCAGAAGTTAAATCTTTGAAAAAATTAATAAAATAATAGCTAGATTAATGAAGAAGATTCAAATAAATCCAATTAGAAATGACAAAATGAACATTACCACTGAATGTACAAAAATACAAATAACTTGGCCAGGCACAGTGGCTCACGCCTGTAATCCCAGCACTTTGGGAGGCCAAGGACGGTAGATCACCTGAGGTTGGGAGTTTGAGACCAGCCTGGCTTGGCCAACATGATAAACCCCATCTCTGCTAAAAATACAAATATTAGCTGGGTGTGGTGACGCACATCTGTAATCCTAGCTACTCGGGAGGCTGAGGCAGGAGAATCGCTTAAACCTGGGACGTGGAGGTTGCAGCGAGTCGAGATCTTGCCATTGCACTCCAGCCTGGGCGACAGAGCAAGACTCCATATTAAAAAAATAAATAAACAAATAAATAAATAAATAAATAACCTGAAATCTACTATGAACACAAACTAGAAAATCTAGAAAAAAATGAAAATTTATGGAAAAATACATCCTCCCAAGACTGAACAAAAAAGGAATCAAATCCCTGAACAGACCAATAACAAGCTCTAAAATTTAATTAGTAATAAACAGCCTACCAACCAAAAAAAAAAAAAAAAAAAAAAAAAGTCTCGGACCAGACAGATTCACTGCTGAATTCTACCAGATGTACGCAAAAGAGCCGGTACCATTCCTACAAAAACTATTCCAAAAAAATTGAGAAGAAACTCCTCCCCAACTCATGATATAAGAACAACATTATTTGGAAACCAAAACCTGGTAGAGATATAATAAAAAATAGAAAATTTTATTTAGCCCAACATCCTTGATGAATATTGATGAAAAATTCAACAAATACTGGCAAACCAAATCCAGCAGTACATCAAAAAGCTAGTTTGGCCAGGCACGGTGGCCTGTAATCCCAGCACTTTGGGAGGCTGAGGCGGGTGGATCACCTCAGGTCAGGAGTTTGAGACTAGCCTGACCAACATGGAGAAACCCTGTATCCACTAAAAATACAAAATTAGCCGGGCATGGTGGCGCATCCCTGTAATCCCAGCTATTTGGGAGGCTGGGGCAGGAGAATCATTTGAACCCAGGAGCAAAGGCTGCAGTGAGCTGAGATCATGCCATTGCAACAAGAGTGAAACTCCATCTCAAAAAAAAAAAAGCTAGTTCACTATAATCAAGTAGGCTTTGTCTTTAAAATGCAAAGTTGGTTCAACAAACACAAATCAATAAATGTTATTTATCACATAAACAAAACTAAAGACAAAACCCACAAGATTATCTCAACAGATGCAGAAAAAGCTTCTGATAAAATTTAACTTACTTAATATAAAAAACCTTCAACAAACTAGGCATTAAAGGTACATACTTTAGCCTAGCATACTTTAACCTAGCGGTGGCTCACTCACACCTGTAATCCAGCACTTTGGGAGGTCGAGGCGGGCAGATCACGAGGTCAGGAGATCGAGACCACCATGGCTAACACGGTGAAACCCCCTCTCTACTAAAAATACAAAACAAAGTTAGCCGGGCATGGTGGTAGATGCCTGTAGTCCCAGCTACTAGGGAGGCTGAAGCAGTAGAATGGCGTGAACCCAGGAGGCGGAGCTTGCAGTGAGCTGAGATCACACCACTGCACTCCAGCCTGGGCAACAGAGCAAGATTCCATCTGGTGGGGCGGGGGAGAAGGTACATACTTCAAAGTAATGAGTTATCTATGACAAACCCACAGTCAACATATTGAATGGACACAAGCTGGAGGAATTCCTCCTTGAAAACTGCCAAAATACAAGGATGCCTTCTCTCACCACTCTGATTTAACACAGAATTCTAAGTCCCGGCCAGAGCAGTCAGGCAATTGAAAAAAAAAAAAAAAAAGGCATCCAAACAGGAAGATAGAAAGTCAAACTATCCCTGTTTCTAGATGACATGATTCTATACCTAGAAAACCCTGTATTCTCTACAGAAAAGCACTTTAAAATGACAACTTCAGCAAAGTTTCAGGATACAAAATAAATGTACAAAAATCAGTAGCATCTCTGGTACATCAAAAACATCCAGGCCAAAAGCCAAATCAAAAATAATTCCATTCACAATTTCCACAAAAAATAATAAAAAATCTAGGGATACAGCTAACCAGGGCAAGAATTACAAGACACTGCTTAAAGAAGTCAGAGATGACACAAATGGAAAATCATTGAATGCTGACAGACAGAAAAGACTGGTATCATTGAAATGGCCATACTGCCCAAAGAAATTTACAGATTTAAGGCTGGGCATGGTGGCTCACGCCTGTAATCCCAGGAGTTTGAAACCAATCTGGCCAACATGGCAAAACCCCATCTCTACTAAAAATACAAAAATTAGCTGGGCGTGGTGGTGCGCGTCTGTAATCCCAGCTACTTAGGAGGCTGAGGCTGGAGAATTGTTTGAACCTAGGAGGTGGAGGTTGCAGTGAGTCGAGATTACGCCATTGCACTCCAGCCTGGGTGACAAGAGCAAAACTTCGTCTCAAAATAAATAAATAAATAAATAAAAATGGACAGATTTAATGCTATTTTATCAAACTACCAAAAAGCTTAACAGAAAAAAAACTATTTTAAAATTCATATGAAACAAAAACAAACAAACAAACAAAACTCGAATAGCCAGGGCAATCTTAAGCAAAAAGAACAAAGCTGGAGTCATTACATCACCCAACTTCAAACTATAGTACCAGGCTGCAGTTACCAAAGCAGCATGGTACTGGTACCAAAAAAAAAAAAAAAAAAAAAAAACACACACCAGGCTCATAGACCAATGCAACAGGATAGAGAGCCCGGAAATAATGCCACACACCTATAACTACCTGATCTTCTACAAAGCTGACAAGAGGAATGTGGGAAGAATTCCCTAGTTAGTGGTGCTGGAATAACTAGCTAGCACTATGTGTAAGATTGAAACTGGACCCCTTCCTTACACTACATACAAAAGTCAACTCAAGATAAATTAGAGAGTTAAATTTGAAACTTAAAATTAAACAAAAGCCCTGGAATATAACCTAGGAAAGACCATTCTAGACATAGGAACTGGCAAATATTTTATTATGAAGACACCAAAAGCAATTACAACAAAAGCAAAAATGGACAAATGAGACCTAATTAAACTAAAGGGCTTCTTCACACCAAAGGAAACTATCAACAGAGTAAAAAGACAACCTACAGAATAATAGAAAATATTTGCAAACTATGCTTCTGCCAAATGTCTAATATCCAAAATTGATAAAGAACTTAAGCAGGTTTACAAAAAAAAAAAACTAAGTAGGAAAAAAGCATGAAGAGATGTTCTTCAAGAGAAGAAAATACATGTGGCTAACAAGCGTATTAAAAAATGCTCATTATTAATCATTAGAGAAATGTAAAGAAAAACCACAGTGAGATACAATCTCACACCAGTCAGAATGGCTATCACTAAAAAGTCAAAAAACAAAAACAAAAAACAAAAAACACAATGCTTGCAAGGCTGCAAATAAAAAAAAAGAATACTTATATACTGTTAGTGGGAGTATAAATTAGTTCAACCACTGTGAAAGCAGTGTGATGATTTCTCAAAGAACTAAAATCAAAATTACCATTTGATTCAGCAACCTGGATACCCAAAAAATACCCTATATACCCCCTAAAATATAAATTATTCTATTTTAAAGACACATGCACATGCATGTTCCTTGCAGCACTATTCACAATAGTACTTGTGAGCAAAGACATGGAAGCAACCTAAATGTCTATCAATAGTAGACTGGATAAAGAAAACATTATGGCTGGACGCGGTGGCTCACACCTATAATCCTGGCACTTTGGGAGGCCAAGGTGGGCAGATCACTTAAAGTCAGGAGTTCAAGACCAGCCTGGCCAACAGGTTGAAACCCCGTCTCTACTAAAAAATACGAAAAAAATTAGCCAGGCATGGTGGTGCATGCCTGTAATCCTAGCTGCTTGGGAGGCTGAGGCAGGAGAGTCGCTCAAACCTGGATGGTGGAGGCTGCAGTGAGCCAATATCGCACCGCTGCACTCCAGTCTGGGTGACAGAGGGAGACTGTGAAAGAGAAAAAAAGAAGAAAACATATTATCGGGTGCAGTGGCTCACGCCTATAATCCCAGCACACTGGGAGGCCAAGGCAGTTGGATTGCCTGAGGTCAGTAGTTTGAAACTAGCCCAGGACAACGTGGCAAAACCCCGCACCTGCAAAAAATACAAAAAGAAAAACTAGCGAGGTGTGGTGGCATATGCCTGTAGTCCCAGCTACTTTGGGGGCTGAGGTAGGAGGATTGCTTCAGCCCAGGATATTGACGCTGCAGTCAGCCAAGATCACACCACTGTACTCCAGCCTGGGCAACAGAATATCCTGTCTCCAAAATAAAACAGAAGATTTAATAAAAACAAAATATGATATATAAACATCATGAAATACTATGTGGCCCTAAAAAAATAATAAGGTTATGTCCTCTGCAGCAACATGGTTTGAGCTGGAGACCATCATCTTTAGCAAACTAATGCAGAAATGGAAAACCAAATACATGTTCTCATTTATAAGTAAGTGCTAAATAATAAGAACACATGGCACCTTGGGAGGCAGAGTCCAGCAGATCAGTTGAGGTCAGGAGTTTGAGACCAGCCTGGTTAACATGATGAAACCCTGTCACTATTTTTAAAAATAAATAAATTAGCCACGCATGGTGGCAGGTGCCTGTAATTTCAGCTACTCGGGAGGCTGAGGCAGGAGAATCACTTGAACCTGGCAGGCAGAGGTTGCAGTAAGATCATGCCACTGAACTGTAGCCTGAGTAAGAGAGCAAGACTCCATCTCAAAACAAACAAACAAACAAACAAAAACACATGGACACAAAGCAGGGAACAACAAACACAGAGGCCAAATTGAGGGTGGGGGGTGAGAGAACAAAGAGGATCAGAAAAAGTACCTATTTGGTGCTATGCTTACTAACTCAGTGACAAAATAATCTGCACACCAAAGCCTCACGACACAATTTTACCTATATAACAAATCGGCACGTGTACCACGAACCAAATGTAAAAGTTAAAAGGAAAAAAAATCCATGAGTGGAGAATAGTACAATGTAGGTGGAAGGATTTGTTTGTGCTATCAGATAGTGGCCCAGGGGGGCTGTACTCTGATTTGTGTCCATGCAGGCAGACGAGATTATGAACAGGTGGTGCAGAACTGTTGGTTGGTGGAGAAAGCAGGTTGCCGCTGCAGATTCAGTGTACGGGGGTGGGGATATGCCCAGAGACATGTAGACACTTTTGTGGATTTTTGGCAAAAAATAGCAGGATCAAAAATGCTATGGTGAAATTCCTGAGGGCGGTGCCTAGTCCTGGGAGGGGTGTGGACACATCAATGTCTAGTGGGTATGTTTGAGAGTGGATGGAAATCCTGTGGTGGCAGCTGTGGAAAAAAGGGGTCCGTTATCACAGCTCATTTCCTCTAAGTTTTCAGTTCTTGCTCACCTTGGGAGGAGACCTGGAATCACAGGACAACGGGCAGTGTGACAGCCTGTGTATAGGAGAGCAGAGCCTCCCATTCCCACATACCCAGAGTTCCATTCCAGGCCAGGATTCTGTGATATCTCTTCTCTGGTACCAAATCTCTAGAGTTTGTTGAATACCAAGCAATTCTCTAACACCAACTAATTGTCTAACATCTGAATTCTGACACCACCCGGGGTCAGCACAGACCCTGATTCAGGGCTCAGTCCCACAACACTATCCTCACTGCAGATGCCAGTCACAAATTCCATAGGCCCATCTATACACTGGGGGGTTACTGTTTAAAAATCTGGGACTCCCATAACCTCCCTCAAGTTCAGTAATTTGATAGAGCTACTCACAGAATTCAGCAAACACTGTAGTTATGTTGACCAGTTTATTATAAAAGACACAACACAGGAAAACTCAAATGGAAGAAATAGGACCAAGAAAAGAGGTGGGGAAAGATGAAGCACATAGATAATCCTGGTAAATAGCTGTGATTAATAAAATTATCCATCCTTTTTGTTCTCCAGGAACAGTTTACGGAAAGACAGTAATGGGAAACACACTTCCCATTATGACTTAAGATGGTGCTCTCTTTTCTTACTTACCACATAACCAAACACAGACTCCACATTTTCTTTTCTCATTAAAAAACAAACGACAACAACAGAAAAAAACAGCTGAATTGGTCTCAGTGGCTAAGAAAAAATACTTCTTAATCAAACTTTACTTAAGTTTATCTTCTTCCCACAGGTTCAGAACTTTGAGCTACCCTCAGTCTGAGCCAACATACACCATTTTATGTCCCAGCTAAGAACACACTGACTTCAGAGTAAAACATTCTCTGATATAAAATCTAATTTTCCCACCCTCTATTTGCCATCTCCTCCCACCTTCTTTCTAATCTTGTCTGCCTAAACTTTGCAATCCGTAAAGATCTTATAGTTGGTACTTTGCCTGTTGCAATACTCCTTTGGAATTCAAATTTTTTTTGTACATAAATATAACTTTGTTTTATTTTATAAAGTCTAGAAACTACCTTAAAACAGTAACAACTTCATCTTCAATAAGACCCTCCCAATCCCCTTCCATCTTAACCTTAACTGCATCTGCCTGTGGGTCCCCAGCTTTCCAGGGCTCTGTAGCTTCTCTCAGTATAAAGGCTTCTTCCATGGCTGGGGTGAGCAGGCTGGGACATCTGCAGGGGAGGCTCTCCAGAAAAAACCTAACTGGGCCTTTAATGAGCTCCTTTTGCAGGCTCCATATTAGCCTTAGCTTGGAGTCACTGGGCTGAAGCTTTAATTTCCATGTCAGAGGTATTCACTTGGTTTCTGAAAGTGTTTAAAAAAATCCAGCAAAATTACTTAAACACAGTGATCATATAAGGGGAAGACATTTTAAGGTGTTTACATTTTATACCTCAACAAGAAAAGCAAAAGTATCTATTCCTTTTAGATGATAAACATGTTATTTTATAATTTTTATTAAAAATCATGTAGTAAACAATTAGTCATATGGGAACACTTGTGGGAGGTACCAAGTTTTACCATATAATTCAGCATTAAACTCAGAAATCAAGATAACAGGACACAGACCAGAGATATTCACTGTCACAAATGTACCCTGCATGTACGAACTGATGTTTTCACAAATGTAAGTAACTCACCAATCATCTACTACATACTCTTGTGGAAAAGTATTTATTTTCTACAGCCAAAATTAAAAAGAGATTCTCCCTATTTTTTTCCTTGGTAGCATTCTAAAAGCCAAGACTTGGAATTCTGTTTGATCTCACCTATAAAAGACACACCTGAGAAAATCCTTAAACTCATTCTGGGAAAGAAAAAGATAAATGATAATTTTTAACAAATGGACTATATAATTAGATATTTCTCTCCCTGAAACTCACTTTTAAAAAAATTTTTACCTTTCAAGTTATACTAATAAAATGCAATTTACAGTAAAAAACTGAAGTCAAAAAAAGTGAACAAATTTTTCAAGATTATAAACCCCCATAGAGTGGCAGTGCTGATTAGAAAACTGATGTGTTTGACTTCTGTCAAGTCAGGACATGATCACTTGATTCTCCCAACCCATCCTGCTAAGTGCTCAATGACCGCCCTGTTCGGAGACACTATACCTCAGTTACTGCTCCAGATGCATTTTAGTTTGCAAGTTCTTGCACCATCTCACTGGAGTAAGTTTGTTTAGTTTTTTTTTTTTGGTACACTATTTTAAGGCCAGTACGGCCAACATGGTGAAACCTCGTCTCTACAAAAAACACAAAAATTAGCCAGGTGTGTCAGCGTGCACTTGTAATCCCAGCTACTTGGCAGGCTGAAACTAGAGAATCGCTTGAACCTGGGAGGCAGAGGTTGCAGTGAGCCACAATCACCCCACTGCACTCCAGCCTGGGTGACAGAGTGAGACGGTCTCAAAAAAAAAAAAAAAAAAAAAAGTGCACCAGGAGATGCCTGTCAGCCTCATGACATCCATCTGCTCTTTGGAGAAGCTACACTCCATACATGAGACTGTCCTATGGGAGAAAATGACCCAGGAGCTGATATTCACTAAACATTCTAGCAGACATAGGGATTGTGGGTATCTTGGTTTATCCCCAGACAGTACTAAAACTCAAAACCAGGAAAATGCTGAGGAGTGGCTGAGGAAACATCACTGCATAAAGTTTCCAAAGGGAAACCTTGACCCAAAAACATTCTGATAAGATCTCTGTGCCTAGGGAAGATTTTTTTAAAAAGAGGCGCATACATTTTTTACAACACAGTGTCAGGGGGTGATTCTTTGCTTTCTTCTCCTGGGAAATATTTTCTAACAGAAAAAAATTTTTCTAAAGTGCTATCCAATGCTTTGTCAAAAAATGATTAATTAAAATACAGTATCTAAAATGTACACTAAAATACTGTGAATTAGGATGAGGAAGTTGGCATTTCGGAATGTCAGAACTGGAAATTTGGTATTTTACTGCAAGTCAGAGTTAAGCTGGAGGAATTGGGGGTGGGGAGTAGTCTTGAGATTCTGCTTGGGCCACATGTGAAAAATTCAGGGGAAAATCTGTCCCCTGTGGAGTGTGAACATAATTAAGTAGCAGGCAATCAGATTGAGGTAGCTCCAGTCCCAGGGTCCCCATTTAAAAAAAAATTTAACTCAAATTCGCCGGGCGCAGTGGCTCACGCCTGTAATCCTAGCACTTTGGGAGGCGGAGGCCGGTGGATTGCCTGAGCTCAGGAGTTCGAGACCAGCTTGGGCAACACAGTGAAACCCAGTTTCTACTAAAATACAAAACAATTAACTGGGCGTTGCGGCGTGCGCCTGTAATCCCAGTTAGTTGGGAGGCTTAGGCAGGAGAATCGTATGAACCCGGGAGGCGCTGGTTGCAGTGAGCCGAGATCGCGCCATTGCACTACAGCCTGAGCGACAGTGTCAGACTCCGTCTCAGAAAGAAATGGGGAAAAAAAAATCTAACTCAAACTTTTTGTAAATTACAACATTGGGGGAAACAAAATTCAGGCTTAACCAACCATAAACTACCAATTAACCTCTGATGACATAACCAGGAAATGTTCACCCTGATTTTACAAATTAAGAAACTACATAACGGTACCTAACCAACTACTGGTTTTCTTCATCATACACCTTATAAAAGTCTTTCCTTCAAGCCCCTCCCATGGACCACAAACTACAAACCACAACTGGGTGCTCCATAATTTGTGAACGACTGTCTGATTAAATTCTTTAATATTTTCGGGGTGACTTCCATACATTTTAATAGAAAAAAGGAGGGTCTGGGAACCCCACGAACCAAAGCTCTTCCTATTCATGAACCCTGCACCCTGAGTCATCGGGGAGACATGCGGCGCTGCGGGTGCAGAGCTGCCCAGAGAGGGTTCCAGGCCAGGGCACGGTCACTGCACAGGGACGAGACAGGACGCCCGGGGTCCCGGCTGCCAGCCCAGCAGCCATCTTATGACTGAAGGGGACTGAGGGCCGAGCTGCGCCAAGGACAACTCCCGGGCGCGGATTTTGGAGTCGACTGCAGGGCAGCCGGAGTCTCGCCACCGCCACTTCCCACCAGTTCCAACCAGCCCCTCCCCCTCTCTCGGGATCTGGGACCCGGCACTCTCACCATTTCCAGGCTTCCAGGGAGTCCTGGCGTCTTAGCGGTGGATGTCCCAATACCTGCAGGTAACGGGGCCACAGAGGCTGAACCTCTAGGAGCAGAGGACACAGAGCAAAGAAGACGAGACCCGGAGCTCCGGAGCTCCGGCTGAGGCAGGAGACAAAGGCCCCGCCAATTCCCGGAAGCCGTCCTGTCCGCTCCAGCTGCGTGCCTCATTGGACGGGTCCCAGCCCAGCGTCTCTGATTGGATGATGTTTAAGGACCCGCCCCCTCAGGCCCTGAATGGCAGAAGATGTGCTCAGTTGCCGGGCTGAAAGAAGATAGAATGAAACCTAAGCTGCAGGCTTTTCAATCAGGGCTTCCTCCCTGAACTGAGCCAGGCCCACCCACAGGGTATTTGCATTTAACCTTGTGTATAAGGTCATATGCATTTGTATTAATAAATAGTATATTGTGTGAAAGAAAAATAAATTTTGGGGCTCCAAAATCACTAAGCTATAGGGAAAAGTCAAGCTGGGAACTGCTTAGGCAAACCTGCCTCCCATTCTATTCAAAGTCACCCCTCTGCTCACTGAAATGACTGCATATCTGATTGCCTCCTTTTCTGAGGCTAATCAGGAACTCAGAAGAATGCAACCATTTGTTTTTTATCTACCTAGGACCTGGAAGCCCCCTCCCCATGTCCAGTTTTCTTTCTTTTTCTTTTTCTCTCTCTCTCTCTCTGTCTCTTTCGGAGTCTCGCTCTGTCTCCCAGGCTGGAGTGCAGTGGCACGATCCGATCTCCGCTCACTGCAACTTCCACCTCCGTGGTTCAAGCGATTCTCCTGCCTCAGCCTCCAGAGTAGCTGGCTAATTTTTCTTTTAGTAAACTGCTAGGATTACAGGCGTGAGCCACCGCGCCCGACCCAGAGGTAGTTTTTTTTGAGACGGAGTTTCACTTGCATGATCTGGGATTTTACCATGTTGGCCAGGCTGGTCTTGAACTCCTGATCTCAGGTGATCCACCCGCCTCGGCTTCCCAAAGTACTGGGATTACAGGCGTGAGCCACCGCGCCTGGCCTCAAATTAAACTTTCGAAATTAACTGAGATCTGTCTCAGATATTTGAAGTTCACAATTATATGGCTATTAACAAATGGAAAAAATATAATAACATTATTTAACAATTTCAGATTTTACGACCTTCCTAGCTTCTGGTCCTTTAAGCAGACAGCCTGAGATTTTAAAACGGAGGCAATCCTCTGAAACAAAATGTAAGTCACATGTGAATTTTAAACATTCTAGTAGCCAAACTTAAAAAAAAAAAAACGAAGAAACAAGTGGAATTTATTGTAACAATTTCATCTTTATATACTCTAGTTCTAGAATTCAAATATTCTAATATTCAAAATATTATTTTAATATGTGAGCAGTATGTAATTTTTCATGTAATATATTATTGTATATAATATAAAATATAATAATATATAATATTATCTATAATATTATACATGACCTCAAGTGATCCACCCGCCTTGGCCTCCCAAAGTAGTGCTAGGATTACAGGCATGAGCCACCGCGCCCGACCCAGAGGTACTTTTTTTTGAGACGGAGTTTCACTCGCGTGATCTGGGCTCACCACAACCTCCACCTCCGGGTTCAAGCGATTCTCCTACCTCAGCCCCCCGAGTAGTTGAGATTACAGGCATACGCCACCATGCCCGGCTAATTTTGTATTTTTAGTAGAGACGGGGTTTCTCCATATTGGTCAGGCTGATCTCAAACTCCCAACCTCATGTGATCCGCCCGCCTCAGCCTCCCAAAGTGCTGGGATTACAAGTGCTTTTAAGAGAAAGAGACAGATACGTCATAGGAGGATCTCATGGCAGAGAAAAGAAAGAGGGGACCGGGCGCGGTGGCTCACGCCTGTAATCCCAGCACTTTGGGAGACCAAGGCGGGCGGATCACGAGGTCAGGAGATCGAGATCATCCCATCCCGGCTCACACAGTGAAACCCCGTCTCTACTAAAAATACAAAAAACTAGCCGGGCGTGATGGCGGGCGCCTGTAGTCCCAGCTACTCGGGAGACTGAGGCAGGAGAACGGCGTGACCCTGGGAAGCGGAGCTTGCAGTGAACCGAGATCGCGCCACTGCACTCCAGCCTGGGCGACAGAGCGAGACTCCGTCTCAAAAAAAAAAAAAGAAAGAAAGAGGGTCTAACTTATGGAAGAAATAATCACCTATCATCTGGAATAGCATAAGACAAGCAAAAGAGGTCACAACATGACTACATCAATGAGAAGAAAAAGGCAACCTGGCTGAAAGGACTCATTGGCATCATGAAGCTACATTTAGTAAGCCGAGGTGAATGGTCAGCCTCTGGGATACCAACAGTCTACCAAGAAGACTGAACTCATTCTAATAAAATCAGCATGTCTGCACCATTCTGGTGGAATAGGGTTACAGTATCCTTACAGAAGCCCCATAAAGACCAGTGGGTACCCTCCTAGAATTGAAGTTATGAAAAAGCATACCAGTGCCGGTCACGGTGGCTCATGCCTGTAATCCTAGCACTTTGGGAGGCTGAGGCGGGTGATCACCTGAGGTCAGGAGTTCGAGACCAGCCTGGCCAACATGGTGAAACCTCATCTCTACTAAAAATACAAAAATTAGCCGGTGTGGTGGTGTGCGCTTGTAGTCCCAGCAACTCGGGAGGCTAAGGTATAAGAATCGCTTGAACCCGGGAGGCAGAGGCTGCAATAAGCCAAGATGGAGCCACTGCACTCCAGCCTGGGAGACAGATCAAGACTCTGTCTCCAAAAAATAAAAGCATACCAGCTTGGTGCCTTGGCTCATGGCTATAATCCTCGTGGCATCGTGGCATGGAAAACTAGAACATGGACACACACACAGTTAGGTTCAGAGTGGAACTTTATAGGCAAAAGAGAGAAAAGAGCTCTCTGCCACAGAGAGGGTTCTTGGAGAAGTGGGTTGCCGGTTTCTGGGTGAAATGCAAGGTGCTTTATAGATGATCTTGAGAAGTTAATGCCTGATTTACGTAGGGTATGAAATATTGATTGGATTAGGTGCGCCATTTGTATACAGTGCAAAAAACTGGTTAGGACTAGTTGTGCTATTTGCATAGGTGTGAAAATCTGGCCACCCCCACCCTAATTTTTTATTATGCAGATAGGTTCTCTGCCTGACCAGCAGCCATATTGTCTATTTCTTTAACGTAGGCATGATGAGGAAAGGGAGGACGGAGCCTCCATGTCGAACATATCTGGCTCTCAGGTAACCCTTTTCTATTGGCACAGCTTCTGGCATTCACTAGTTAGTGCAAGGTTCCGGTTTGCTTATCCATGTTTGCAGCTCAATTTTTCAGGCTGCTTTTGGTTAAAAGGGAAACCTTGCCAGGGACTCTTTTACCCTTGCTATCTGCCCAAACAATTTCTTTCTATCTCCTGTACCACTAGCATTTTGGGAGTTTGAGGTGGATGGATCCCTTGAGCCCAGGAGTTTGAAACCAACCTGGGCAATATGACAAAACACCATCTCTACTAAAAGTACAAAAATCGCCCGACATGGTGGCACAAGGCTGTATTCCCAGCTACTCAGGAGTCTGAGGTGGGAGGATCACTTGAGCCTAGAAAATGGAAGTTGCAGTGAGCTGAGATTTCACAACTGCACTCCAGCCTGGGTGACAGAAAGACTCGAGCTCAAAACAAACAAAAAAAGAAAAGAAAAGAAAAGAAAGGAAAAAGCATAAAGCATACCTAATCATCATTTGTTTTCACAGTTTAAAAACCTTGAAACCAGACCGGGTATGGTGGCTCATCCCAGCACTTTGGGAGGCCGAGGCAGGCCGATCACATGAGGTTGTGAGTTGGACACCAGCCTGACCAACATGGAGGAACCCCATCCCTACTAAAAATACAAAATTAGCCAGGCTTGGTGGCGCATGCCTGTAATCCCAGCTACTTAGGAGACTGAGGCAGGAGAATCGCTTGAACCCGGGAGGCAGAGGTTGCTGTGAGCCAAGATCACGCCATTGCACTCCAGCCTGAGCAACAAGAGCAAAATTCTGTCTCAAAAAATAAAAAAAAAAAAAACCTTGAAATTACATTGAACTTCTGCTGATTTTAGAGAATTCTGCTATACTGTACTACAATACTGAACTTTAAACACCTTCCTTAATAGAAATATATATATATTTTTATGATGGAGTCTCATTTTATCTCCCAGTCTGGAGTGCAGTGGCAAGATCTTGGCTCAGTTCAACATTTGTCTCCCAGTTTCAAGCAATTCTCTTGCCTCAGCCTTCCAAATAGCTGGGATTACAGGTACACACCACCACACCTGGCTAATTATTGTATTTTTAGTAGAGATGGGATTTCACCATGTAGGCATGGCTGGTCTGGGACTCCTGACCTCACATGATCCACTTGCCTTGGCCTCTCAAAGTGTTGGGATTACAGGTGTGAGCCACCGTGCCTGATATAATATTTCCTGAATGCATAAATAGTTACGTAGATAGTTTATCTTAGATTAACATGATAAAAGTAACAATTAAAGACAACATTTTAAGTGGGATAAAATTAACCAAAACCACCTTTTTTTCAATGGCTTGGCATAATTGCCATGTTTTCTGAAATGACAGATTACTAACAAGAAGCAAAGACAAGATTTTTGCTTTGCTCAGTTGTTAAGTTTTGGATCTTTTGAAATCTAAAATTCTGGCTAAACAATTTGAAGGGAGAATTCTTTAGGTGGTTTCCTAGGGTTTCCAAGGCAATACAAGAAGAATTTTGATAGGCAGGAAAATGCATGCTATATACACATATTCTTCTTCTCTGATTTGCTTTCATATTTGAAAATTGAAAATTGAAAATCTAGTCTCTTAGAGTAAGTTAACAAAAGATTTATTTTTCAGCAAAGCAAATAATTGTAGAAAACTGATGGGGAACAAATGCCATTAGCTGCCAAAAACAGTATGACCAGATTCAGTGAGTATCTAGCCCTGCAAATGACAGTCCAGTTAGTTACATTAAGACCCCAAAGATGCATGTGGACAGCATTTCCATGCAGTGTGGTGCACCTCCACTGGGCACCTTCTTCTGCCTGTTTACAGAGATGCCGATTTCCCCTGAGTGACTCAATGTGAATACTAGAAACTGAGAGTGCTGTGTTCAGAGGGTTTACACATGGTTAACACACTTTAACTATATTATAATAAAATTTGATGTATCCAACTCTGCCTCAGAAAGGCTTTTAGTAAAAGATTGTTTATTTATAGTACTCAATCTGGATTCAGGAAAAATTATAATATTCCAGGTAAGTCACAGACACTTAAATGTCAACCCAATTCCATAAAACACACTTGAATGAGATAGTCTTCTTAGCGAAAAATTTTATCAGTAATAACAGTGTTCAGCACGTGAGTACTACTGAAATGAGTGCTCTTCATTGTCATCATTAAAACGGCAATAGCAACACCTGCTTTCCTGTCACCAGCTGGCTTGCTTTTCATTGGTGTAAAGTGAAGAAGGTGTTGAAACAGAGAAGAAAGGTGATAGAAATTGAATACTTATATAAAATACAAGTTTTAATAAAAAGTAGCATTTGATGTACAACTACAGGTAAGACTTGTATTAAGTCATAATGTTGTCCTATTGACAGAATAACTTTATTCACAATATTCTTATTTCAAACAATATTCCTTTTTTGGCTACATATATGCCAGCCTTTTGGTGAAATATTACCTGAGCTCAATAGAAATCAACAAAATGAGGCCGGGCGCGGTGGCTCACGCCTGTAATCCCAGCAGTTTGAGAGGCCGAGGCGGGCATATTATGAGGTCAGGAGATTGAGACCATCCTGGCTAACACGGTGAAACCTCGTCTCTACTAAAAACAAAAAATTAGCCAGGCGTGGTGGCAGGCACCTGTAGTCACAGCTGCTCGGGAGGCTGAGACGGAAGACTGGCGTGAACCCAGGAGGCGGAGCTTGAAGTGAAAGGAGATCGCCCCCTGCACTCCAGACTGGGCGACAAAGCGAAACTCCATCTCAAAAAAAAAAAAAAAAAAGAGAAAAAGAAATCAACAAAATGAATCTTTATTTTACCAGAAGCACTTTGGTATTGATGCATATGCTTATTTTGCTTAAAATACATTAGCTTTTTGGCTGGGCACGGTGGCTCAGGCCTGTAATTCCAGCACTTTGGGAGGCCGAGGCGGGTGGATCACGAGGTCAGGAGATCGAGACCATCCTGGCTAACACGGTGAAATCCCGTCTCTACTACAAAAAATTAGCTGGGCGTGATGGCGGGCGCCTGTAGTCCCAGCTACTCGGGAGGCTGAGGCAGGGGAAAGGCGTGAACCTGGGAGGCGGAGCTTGCAGTGAGCTGAGATCTCACCACTGCACTCCAGCCTGGGCGACACAGCAAGACTCCATCTCAAAAAAAAAAAAAAAAAAAAGAAAAGCTTTTTATGAGAGACACACTTTTCTTTCAGTGATTTCTGTACTGCTGAGAAATGGTTGTTCTACCAGGAAACTGCTATTCTCAGCTCTACCAACATTGACTAAGAGTGAGTGAAAGTGATGTGTGGATAAGAAGCAAATGTGTCTTCTCTTCATCTCTTTTTTAATGTATTCACTGAAGAAAAAGAAGAATGCAGATAGATGAAAAATAATATGATTCCTGAAAGATCATGAAGTCCTCTTAACATGAAAAAAACAAAAAACTAAACAAAACAAAACAACGAAAAAATGAAAAAAAACCACAGGGGATAGTGATGCGAGCAGAAAATATATTATTTTTCTAAGCCTCTGAAATTTCAATATGCCACCTGCATTTCTTTAACAAATATATATTTCCTTCAGTTTTGACTCCTCAGGATATGATTCCATTCCCTGGTGAATCAAAACTGAGAGAAGAATAAATTATATGTTAAGGTAAGAGACATAGGGAAGACCCATTACTTTTGACCCACATCTCCTCCACCCCCAGCCCCAGGCAATCATCATTCTACTCTCTGCTTCTATAGTTTCTGTGCTAATTTTACTTAGCATAATGTCCTCCAGGTTCATTGAGGTTGTTGCAAATAACAAGAGTTGCTTCTTTTGAAGGGCTGAATAGCATTCCGTTGTGTAAATATACAACATTTTCTATATTCATTCACCTGTTGATTAGCATTAGCACTTAGTTTGATTCCATACCTTAGGAGTAATTGTGAGCAATCCACTTCCTTTCTTTTTTTCATTTGCTTTTAACTCTTTTTATTTTTATTTCTAGAAGTATTTTCATTTAATAATATAACTTATGACGGTTACATATCTTCATTTGAACTTGATTTGGGTCATGATCTATGAACCCAGGAGAAATTCTTTTATATCGTTGGAGCTTCGATCTACATTATTAATAAAAGATACTATTTTTCCAAGGATTGTTTTAATTTATACATAGTAGCTACAAGCATTTTTCACCGAAAAGTTCTTCTAAATATATTACAGTAAATATTTAAGAATAAGAATAAAATCATTTATATTTCAAAGATTTTTTTATACTTGACTGGGTATATTTTGTCATATTTAATGTATTTATTCTTTCTGAAAAATGCCAAAATAAGAATTTTATTATTTTTCCTGGAATAACAGACTATAGGTTTCTGTACTGTGATTTTGCTAATTTGCATTTATTAGTATTACCTTTCAATTTTTCCTTATGTGGTATAAGGTTATAAAAATGCCTTCCAGTTGATTTCTTGGGTAATAGCAGAATCTGTTTTCTCAGTAGCCTAAGAATTCTTGATATACCACTTTTAGAGGTACTGAATACAACTGGATATATGTGCTGAAATATGGATTTATTTATAAGCTTATTAGAGACTAAATCATAGCAACACGTTATAGTTCAATATTTTTATCTAAATTCTTGTTGAGCCACATCTATCTATACATGTTGAGTTGCCAACAGCTTTTTTATATTAAGCCAGAACTCATTTTTTACTAAGCCAGAACTCATTTTACCTTGTGGTTTCACTTGAAATGTATGAGCTGCTATATATATATATATATAACTTATATATAATAAGTAATAAAAATTTAATTCAAACACTATGGAAAGAAAAGTCATACAGGCACACTGTAAGTGAATTGGAATCTGGCATGTGACACTGATTAACAGGTTGAGCAGATTCAACTAGACCTAAATCCCTGAAACAATATTGAAAGACAGAATTTTTAAATTAAAAATATATTTGACAATTTAATAGACCTATGAAATTTGAAAAAAATCAATTTGTTTATTCATCATCAATCAATATTAGGTTAAACTAAAAATTTTTAAACATAAAAAAATAAAATTAATTAACTATCCCCAGAGTTACTGTGATTAACACAAGACTTCAGTGTATTTGAAAACACCAAATTATTAATTAAAAATATCCATTTTGAAAAGATCTTCGAATTTTTTTTTCTTGAGATGGAGTCTCGCTCTGTCACCCAGGCTGGAGTGCAGTGTCACAATTTGGGCTCACTGCAACCTCCGCCTCCTGGGTTCAAGCGATTCTCCTGCTTCAGCCTCCCGAGTAGCTGAGATTACACGCATCTGCCACCACACCCAGCTAATGTTTTTTGTATTTTTAGCAGAGACAGAGTTTCACTATGTTGGCCAGGCTGGTCTTGAACTCCTGACCTCGTGATCCATTCGCCTAAGCCTCCCAAAGTGCTGGGATTACAAACATGAGCCACTGTGCCCGGCCTGATCTTTCATATATAACTACTATGTAAAACCTAATACTAATATGTTTGATTTATGGAAGATTTGTGAATGTCTATCACTGTAGTTAAAAATCATAAAATTACATAAATATACTGTCTAAACAATTTTGATTAAAATATTTGGTATTTTATTTGAGTACCAGTATTTATATAGTATGACAAATTCAGGCTTATTTTGTGAAATGGTAAAAGAGTATTTTACTTTTTTAGAAAAGTAAAAAGTATTTTTATTTTTTTTAATGTTGTGCCATTTTATAAAATAAGCCTAAATTTGTGGAGAAATTTTTTAAAGAAGTCAATCTTTTCTAAAGGAAGATTTATACATCAAAAACTAGAGATATAAATGTCATAATATATACATCATTTTCTGAACCCTACAGTAATCTGTAATGTTTGTTTGTATACACCAATCTTAGATTACCTAAAACATAATAAAGTTTTTTAGTGTTATATTTTACATACAAAAGTTCAAAATATATCCAGATGGACAGGAACTATGGCTGCCACTTTAAAAAAACAAATGATTGACCGGACATGGAATCTCATGCCCGTAATCCTGGCACTTTGGGAGGCTGAAACTGGTACACCACTTGAGGGCAGAAGTGTGAGACCAGCCTGGCAAATACAGTGAAACCCTGTCTCTTCTAAAAATACAAAAAGTAGCCAGGTGTGGTGGCACACACCTGTAGTTTCAGCTACTCTAGAGGCTGAGGCAGGAGAATTAATTGAACCCTGGAGACGGTGGTTGCAGTGAGCCCAGATCGTACCACTGCACTCCAGCCTGAGCGACAGAACAAGGCTTCATCTCAAATAAATAAATAAATAAATAAATAAATAAATAAATAAATAAAAACAAATGATTTAGCACAAAAAGAACTTGAAATAGTAAACTAAACGGTGACAGTTTAGATTAAAAACATGAGAAATTACTTTTTATTTGCACTTATGCTTGCATTTATGCTTAATTACCTTTATTCATTTGGGAACATGTAGGAAATGATGTGGTGGTAACTTGCTGGGTGGTGACTAGGACAGTATTTACTGTCCTAGGGATGGTGAGATCCAGTGGACCAGAACTGTCAGCACCTCACCATGTTCCCTGCTGTCCTTTCTCTCTGTGACTAAGATTCCTGAGAGAGGAAGGGAAGGGGAGGGGAGGAGGGGGAAAGGAGGGGAGGGGAGGGGAAGGGAACAGGAGGGAGGAAACAGAGCAACTCACCATTGCACCTCCCATGCTGGTCAGAAAATCTATTTATGGTGGGCCTACTGTGTGTTGCTTGGAGACTGCATGACATGTTCATAACTGCCCTCAAGATGCCATCAATAGGGGAGCCAGATAAGTTAGCAATAATTAGCATGCATGAGCTGCTATTCTCTGCTTTACAGGCTGCTCCTCTTACTTGGTATCTACTTGTAAGGAAAATGATCCATCTCTAAAGATTTCTATTTACTGAAAGAAAACAGAACATGATGGACTGTTCTGGTACACAGCTTCTTTTAAGTTATGGAAAGATGTTCATGATAGACTGTGTTCAGTGAAAAAATGGTATGCCATGCATGCTCGAAGTTGTGAAAAATATACACTTTAGGAAAGGGTTATGTCAAAATGTCACAGTGTTTGGTTGTCTCTGAGTGATGATGAGTCTTAATGATACAGGAAGTAGAATAAAATTATTTGATGGATAGTGAGCATAAAAGAATACTTGGTAGAGCTTCCCTTTAGCAAGAGAGCCAAATAAATTTTTTTCTTACTAGCAAAGATCGGCCTGAAAAATGGAGCTGCAAACATAGATAAGCAAGCTGAAAGCTTGGAAGGGTGAATGCTGGCAGCTGTGCCAATAGAAAAGGGCTGTGAGCCAGGCATGTCCAACATGGAGGTTCCATTTTTGTTGTTGTTGTTGTTACTACATGTACAGTAAAGAAATAGGCAATATGGTGCAGCTCAGGAAGAAGACCTGCTTACATAATATAAGATTAGGGTGGGAGTGGACACAAATTTTCACCCTATGCAAATTTTCCATTAACCATGCAAATGACATATCTCTAACCAATTTTTCATGCTCCATGCAAATGACATACCTGGTCCAACCAATCTTTCATGCCCTATGTAAATCAAATACCGCCCCCCTCATCAGGCATCTATAAAATCCCCTGCATTTCACTGTGGATCCTGCAGCCCATTTGGGACCTCTCTCTCTGCAGCGGAGGGAGCTTGTCTCTTTCTTCCACCTATTAGACTTCTGCTCTTAACCTCACTCTTGTGTGTCCATATCCTAGTTTTTTATGGCCATTAGACAACAAATCTCAGGTATCACCCCAGAAGAACAAGGCTGCTTCATTAGGTTCCTGGAAAATGACACTGAACCCCTGTCCTGGGGAAGACAGAGAGGATGCCCATCCAAGGTCATGGATTCATTCCTAGCTTGTCTTCTATTTACCATAAAAACAAGACTAGCTGATATTACTGAGCACTAACTATGAGCCAAGCACGGTTGCTAAGCAAATTACATAATAACTCATTTAATTCTCCCTCAGCAACTCCGGTAGGCCTAGCTGATTCCAGTGCTTGTTTTCCATTGTTTCTCCAAGTGTGGCAGCATTTAGGAGAATTGTTTTCTTTCTTTTTAGGTTTGAATACTGTTTTTTATCTATGAAAAAGGATACTCTGATTTCTCCTAAATGATTCATACGTTTAAACATTGTTGCAATATCCAGTTATTTCTTTTCACTGGAAGGAAAGGAGGCATGCAGTTTTATTTCTGTCAGCATGCTCAGGGCCACAAAGGTGTGGACACCTAGGAGCCAGGGTCATTTTCTGAGGACAATGAGAGTCATCGAAAGGCACAAGCAGGTGAGGGACAGATTGGGGTGCTGGTTTGAAAGCGCAATATGGAGCTTCCTAAGGTGCAGGCAGCTTGGAGGCAGAGAGGCAAGTGAGAGGCAGGAGTAGCAGCCCAGGCTGTTACCGAGGAGGGGACAATGTAGCAAAAATGGAGAAATGCACATGGGTCTGAAAGGTTTAGATAAATGTGGATTTCAGCACCTCCTCTCCCACACCCCACTTTTCAGCTGTGAACCTGGGACAAGGCACTCCTTTCTGTGTCTTTATGACTTAGCTGAGGTGACCACTAAACAGGAAAAGTGTCTGACTGGTGACACATAATAAGTAGCTGCAAGTGGTAGCTTTCTTCCCCATTCACTTGAAGCAGAAATTGGTGACCAGTTTTTCCCTCTGAGATGTCCAGCTGGCACCAGAGAAATTCTGAGGCTGCTTGTTCAGACAGGACCACCATGCCTGGGCAGCATGGCAAATCTGATCCTTGGGCCAGTTTGGAAAAGGTTGGGAAGGAGACAGAGTCAGAAAAACTGGGCCAGATGCCTGTATTCCAATTTATACCCAGGCCTAGGCCCCTCTGGTTCTGGCTGTGCTGTGCCTGTCTGGGTCCTAAGCCAAGTCATACTTGGTCCTTACCCTCAGGAAGGTCACCATAGACCAAGGAAAACTCACCAATACAGCCACTGGGTAATGCCAGAGAATACCCAAGCCATCTTCTCATGCCAAGGCCTTATTAAACCCCAGTGGCTACTCTGGGAGAGAGGTGCCATTGTCTCCATTTTAAAGATAAGGAAACTGCAGCTTACAGAGAGATATGGCCAGAGTTGTCCAGCCTGGGAGTGGCTGAGGCAGAACCGAAGTCATAACTTGCCCAGCTGCAAGGCTTGAGTTTTCAGCCTAGCTCAGAAGACATCATCCTGCCCAGGCCCGGATGCAACCTCACCCACCTGTGACTCATTTCTGGGACGACCGGAAGGAACAGGAGGCTCTATTTTGAGCAAGGGGGAGTCCATGCCAAGCACAGCTACCTGCCCCTGCAGAAATGAGTGGGGCTGGAAGCTTCATCGTTTCCAGCTTTTCATATCTACCCTGAGCCAACAAAGGCTTGTGGCTGTTGGCACACAGGTAAATTGTCCAACCTCCAGATGGAGCAGAGCAATGGTGAAGGAAGCCTGCTGGTTCTTGTCTCAGCTCAGCCACTTCTGAGCTCTGTAGTCTTGCACCAGCCTTTGCCCCATCACTGAGACTGTTTTCTGCCTTACAATGGGGACATTGATACAAACCACATACACAATGTGGTTGAAAAGAGGTAATGGGTAAAATGACCCTCACCTGCCAGGGAGTCCACGCTCAGAGAACTCTCATGCTCTTGGGTGGAATATTTCCTCAGAGAAATAGAGCTTGGGGGTCAGGGACATGGGCCCTGCCACTGACCTGCTCTGTGACTCTGAGACAGTGGCTTCCTCTCTCTGAGTTCATATCCACACTGGGCAGGCTGCTCTGATCTCCTGTGTCCCTATGATGGGAAGGGAGTTGGTCCTCCCCAGCTTGTCAGGGAACCATTGGCCATGGCTGAGGGCAATCTGGCCCCAGTGCCCTGGCTTATTGGAACAGCAGTAAAAGGCAAACACAAAACCCAGACCACAGGTGACCAGGGAACCTGCTCTCCTTGACTCACAAGGATATGTTGTGATTGAACCTGTGACTCTGTCCACATGCTGCTCCTCTGCAGGGATGCTGCTGTTCACTCCTACTCTACTGAGACAGGCAGATATCCTCGCATGGGAGAATTTCTCTCTCTCTCTCTCTCTCTCTCTCACTCTCTCTCTCTCTCTCTCTCTCACACACACACACACACACCCCTAACCTGCTTCCTCCAGGCTCGTAAATCACCTGTCCACAAAAGCTGCCTTCAGCAGCCCCTTAGCCTGTGAGCTGCCCTCATCCTCCTCACAGCCCTGAGTGAGGGTGCGCAGCCTCCTTGGGCAAGAGGATGGAGGCTCTGGGAGACTGCGTCGCACATCTCCAGTCCCCAGAGCGAGGCCTCTCACTTGTTGGGGCAGTGACCCGGGTCTGAAGCACCTCAGTGCTGCTCATGATTGCAGAGGATGTCCTCACCAGATAGGGGGTCCTGGAGGGCCTGGGGAATTGGTCTCTGACTGCCAGCAAAAGAAGCTGACATCGAGGCAGCAGGCGACAAACACGGAGGCAACTGACTTGCCCGACTTTAACCCTCAGGTTTTTAAAATAAAATGCAAATGTAGGGGCTTGGGCTCAGGACTCCTGGAGCCCCGTGGGGCTGAGCGTGGATGGTGTTCGGTGTCCGGCTTCACTCCCAAACCGCACCTGGAGCGTTTGCCGGGCGGAGGGGCCCCAGGGGGACTGTTCCCGAACAAACCCAGGCGGCTTCGGTCAGCAGCAGCCCCGCTGCTTTTCCACAGCGCGGGGACCCCCATCCCCGCCAGCCCCATCGCACTGTCCCTCTCAGGTCAGAGGAGCCCATGGAGGACTGCGTGGCATCAGGACCTGCCAGGAGCCAGGGCGACCTAGAAGAATCCGGGAACCTGGCGTCCAGCGAGGACGCAGCCCCCGGAGAGGAGAGGCCACCCGAGCAGGAGTGAGAAGGGGCTCCGCGCTGCTGGGCGCCCGTGGGAGCTGCAGGGCCCTGCCAGATGACCCCGGGTCCGGACCCTCCGCACCAGGTGTGGGGGCGGAGGGGACGTGGTGGGTGCGGCTCAGGCACCGGCGGGCGAGAGCCTGGACACCGCCGGGAGCCCGACCTCCTGGCCCTTTGCGGGAGGGGAGCGGGGCCAAGGAACAGTGCCAGCCCCTCACCACAAGCCGGCGACCCCATGACTCCAGGGGCTGCCGCCTCCAGCAGGTGAGCTCAGCCCGGGCGTCCCCTCCGCAACAAGGCCCGGATCCCTGCCTGGCTCCTGGAGTCCGAACTGTGCCTTCCGCAAAAGGGCTGCGCTCCAGATACAAGAAACGTTCTTCGCTCCCTGCTTTGTGGGCACTCGGTTCCTTGTAGGCGGTTCTGCTTGGCCCCTTGCCCTTATTAACCTTGACCGCGGCGGCTGGGTGGACGGGGGCTGGACACCCTGAGCTCCACCCGAGTTTTCTCTTGCTGGGTGACTTGGGCTCTGGCACTCAGGACCTCCGTTTCCCTGGCAGATAGATGAACATTGCTTGAGCCACTTTGTGTTCAGACGGTTTCTTCTTTTCAGAAAGTGGCCCCCACAGTGCCCTTCCCGGCAGCATGGAGTCGACAGCGGCAGCGTTTCTATCCCGCTCTGCGGGGCTGGGTGTGAAGGGGACTGTCCCATCCCGCTGTCCTCCAGGAGCGGCACCTTTCTCTCCGCAGACTTTGCTGAAGACGCGGCCCCCTGGTCAGGGGCAGAACACAGATCCAGGCCGCCCCGCTCCTGCTGGGTGGTGGAGAAGGAGGGCGGGCAGGTGCTAAGTGCTACTGTGAAACTAAAAATCATCATAATGAAGAAAGAATGGGTTTCGTATCTCTTAATTCTCACCATCAATAGGGTATTCATGGGCCCATTTGACAGAGGAGGAAGCCATCTGGAGAAGTTCCCTTCCTTGAGAGCCAGGCCGTTCCGTTCCCTGTCCAGCCCCGTGTCACCTGCTTCCCTTACAGCTCGCCCTCTCCCCCTCTCATCTTCAGAACACGCTTCCCCATGGGGGCAGGGATTTGAGCTCAGAGGTGTTGAGCAGCCTGTGCGAGGCCACAGAGCTCACGGGAGGAAGGACCCCCATAGTGACAGGGACAGCTGAGGAGGGAGCGCCCTCCTCTGGCTGGAGGGTGGGGTAGCAGCAGCTGCCAGGCTTCAGGGAATGGGGTGAAATGAGGGCCCTAGGGGCTCCCCAGGTGGAAGCACAGGTCTGGCAGAGGTTCCCAGGTGACTGGAGTTTAAGTGAGCGTCAGGGAGGTGTGTGAGGAAGGTGGAGATAGGTCCCACTCGGGCAGGTCCTGCCTGAGTACCAGCATTGGGGCTGGATCTTAACAGGGATGGGGGAATTTTCTGCCTGCCCTGGGGCTGGGGTTATGCCCTCATGGCAGGTACTGCTTCCTCCTTCCCCCATCAGGATGCAAGTTCTGGAGTCGCACAGGGTGAGGAACCAGTGACCCACCCGACCACCCCTCTGAAATGGGTCAAGGGGAACCCTGGGGCAGGACACCCTGCTGAGAGTCAGAGCCCTGAACTATTAAGAAAAAAAAAAAGAAGAAGAAGAAGAAGAAGACCGGGCACGGTGGCTCATGCTTGTAATCCCAGCACTTCCGGAGGCCGAGACGGATGGATCACGAGGTTAGGAGTTCAAGACCAGCCTGGCCAATATAGTGAAACCTTGTCTTTACTGAAAATACAAAAAGATTAGCTGGATGTAGTGGTGAGGAGAATCACTGTGAACCCCAGGAGGCAGAGGTTGCAGTGAGCCGAGATCGCACCACTGCACTCCAGCCCGTGCAACAGAGCTAGACTCCATCTCAAAAACAAACAAACAAAAACAAAAAACACTGCACAATGGAGGGCTATACAGGGCCACATGGAAGAAGGGAGACCCACATGGAAGGAGATGATCATGAGGCCAGGTGAGAACATGCAAAGGGCAATTGCAGGGGCTGGTCTGAGGTGTGGGAGGAGTTAAGTCAGTAAGGCAGGCTGTGCATTTTAGAGAAAGCTGCCTGTGTCAAAGGCTTACAGGTGCACACATTCACAGCATGGCCTCCACTTCATACATCAGAAAATAATGATAGACCTAGCTTTGCACACACACAGGGATTTGACCCAGATGAGACCTTAGTCCAAATCTAGTACCACCCATGGAAAAGTATCTCCCTAAGGGCCCCAGTGTCCTTGGGACATAACACTTTTGCAAGGAATAAGTAAAGGGACATCTGTAAAGTTCTTGGTGTCATGGCCAGCCTGGTAAGTGCCCAGCTCCCATCTGCTGCCACTATCATAATGTGTGCAGGCCAAGGAAGAAATGGACAGGAGACTTCCACATGGGGACCATGCTCATCTCTGGGAGGCAACATTGGTGATGATGTGTGTTTTCCATTTTCATTCTCTTCTGTGGTTTCCTCCTTGTACCACAATGAGCAGAAATTACTGTTTTGATGGAAAGTAAAAAGTATCATATGTCACCTCATGCAGGTGTGCCCAGGTGTGAGTTCCTTTTGCATTAAGGACTCCGCTGTACCTGGCTTTGGTTAAGATCTTTCACCATCTTGGTCTCAGTCTCTTCAACTGTACCGTGGAGATTGGGGATTACCTCAGACAGCTGATGTGTGAGGGTTACATGAGATTATTGACTTTGCAGGCTCAGTACCCCTGCATCAGATTATAATGGAAGATTTCTTAGCTCTGCACCAGGTGCCCAGTAAACATGTAGCGATTGTCAGGTTATATTAGTAGAGTTACATTTTCTCCACCAAGTGCAAATTCAGTTTCTTCTTCTGTGCCTTTTGTGACAGTGAGCTCACTTATCTTACTTTCCAGATGCAGCAGAAATGCCTACATTCGGTCCAGCTCCATTCTGCATACTGACATGTCTACCCCACCCCACTTTAATGAGAAAACCAGCTCAGTAAGGTGAAGTAACCTCCCAGGGGTCACACAGCAAGCAACAGTTCATCAAATGCCCCAGGCTCATTCAACTGAGTAGGGGAGGCCCCTTCAGAGCCTACTGTGTGTTGAGCTGGGCCTGTGAACCTTGTTTCTTCCTCAAAGCTGCTCTGCAACAGAGGACTGTGTCCTCATTGAATAGGTGAGGAAGGAAGCTGCCTTGCAGAGGTGGAAATCCAGAGAACCTAGTCAGCGTCAGTGTGGTTTCTCCCACCTAAGCCTGCATAATTGTCACAGTAGCTACCTTTCTGGTCTCAGCCTCCCTGCTTCTGCCCAAGGCCCCTGCAGTCTTTTCTGACCTCAGTGGTAAGCCAGAGTGATTTGTTTAAACCAAGATCGCAGTCCTGTGAGAATTTGAGTAATGGAAACCATGCCAGTCTAGGAAGAAGAGTGCATCAAGATCTGATCTGGGCCTTCCCTTTCCTTCTAACTTTCTCATCTCCTCCATTCCCTCCCAGTTGATGTCTGCTTTGGTCAATGGCACTGTGGCCCCAGCACCACGTTACCCATCTTTAGAAGCTTTTCCGTGGGCGGGCTTCTCATATCCAGTAAACCTTTTGTGACCCTATCTCTCCCCTATCACCAAACCCCAGATCCCCTCTTATGCCTCCTCACTTCCTCTCCTTCTCTCCTGTAATTGCTTCTCCCTCTAGTCTCAGTATTAATCCAGGGCAACCTAGAGGTCTGGAGGTGTAGGTGCGAAGTGACCCTGGGATGAACACACACAGATTCATGAGACTCTGCAATTCCTAGAGGGTAGAGAGTGGGACCTGGTATCACCAACGTGAGGACTTTCCCACAGGACAGGTGACTTAATGAGTAGCAAATGTGACCAAGAGATACCATTTTACCAGGCAGACAGTGAAGGGGCAGAAGAGAGGAGGGCTGGAAGAACCTTTTCTGTTTTCTCCCTGATCCATTTATCTCTGTCCTAACCGAAGACCTGCAGGAGAGGCAGTGACTTGCCTAAGGTCACAGCACCTTGGAGGAGACAAAGCCAGGACTACAGAGAGAGCTTGGGGAGGCATTGGGTCTCTGTTGACGATTCCTAACGCTGGCTCATCCTTGCCTTATCTTGGGGTAGTGGGACTATCCCGTGGATCCCCCAGAGAAGACAGGCGAGAGTCCAACGCCAACACATGTCCACAAAGGTCCCCTGGTCCACGAAGCGGGAGAAACTTGTCACCAGGCAAAGGTGGCATACACTGAGACGCGAGGTAAGGCTCACTGCTCGCGACAGGTGTCCCGCGACTGGCGCATGCGCATCCGCGAGGCAGGCGCCGGGACCAGGCTGTCAGGGCTGTCAGCCTGCCTGAGCAGAGGAAAATGGGACAGGCAAAGTCGGCCTAGTCTTGGGAAAAAGCTGCCTGCGACAATGACTGTGGAAGCCTAAAAGTAACGACCATACGGCATCCTTGGGCCGTCTCATTAGTCGGGTCCCGCTGGAGGAAGAGGCGATTCCAGTGGGCTCTGGGAACAGCTCTTTGGACTCCATTCCCCGAAAGAGTCTGTGTGCAAGAATCCGGTCCCAGGAAGAAGGGAATACAGTCTGGTGAGTTGTTGAGGGATCTCCGGGTGATGGAATCACACCTGAGACCCCAGAGGAGGGTGTCAGCGGAAGATTGCGGGACCCTTGAACTCACTGTCTCCCTTCATCCAGGGCCTCCCAGGAGCTCCTGCTTCTCAGTACGGCTGTCTGGGTTAGGGAGAAACGACAATAAAGGCAAGTCCAAGGTGGAGAAGAGGTCTCACACCTGGAACTGGCATCCAACAAGGGCACATAGGGTTGAGAGAGTGTTTCATAAACCGTCTGGTGTGATTGCAAGCCTGAAAAGGGTGCCCAGGAGTGCTGTTGAGGGGCACTGTGGATTCCCCATGAAAGCAAAGGGAAATAAAGGCTCAAATGGGAGAATGAGAGGGTTTGTGCTGGAGTCAAACCCAAGTTCGTGGATTCTTGCCAGAGGACCCAAGAGACTCGTGTAAAGTGCAAAAAACCCCAGCCCCCAAAATGAGACCACCACCCACAACCTGGAGGGCAGTCAAACTACCGAAAATCCCTTGAGCTCACTAAAATCCCTGGCAAGCAAAAGATCTGTGGCGAGAGGCAGTCACACCCAGCCCAAGAAGAACCAACTCCACAATGAGAAAAGACATGCAGATGAAATGAAAGAGAGCCTAGATTACCAGGTAAAAACCAGACTTGGCTGCCTAGGTCTCATCATATAGGAATCATGCTGTACTCCTATAGAAGTGGGAGAACAAGAGTTTCATTGTTGGCAGATATAACGGGAATTTACTGTTCCAAAAGTATCACAGCTGCCTAGTCCTTAAAACCTGACAGTGTTTAGAAGAAAACAGTCATACAATGGTCCCCGTGAGGGTCGTCTTCCGTGAACAGGGAAACGTTGACTGTGGAAGCCTTTGAGCCAGACCCAGGAAACCCTAGGCCCACGAGAAGCGTGGGAGTCAGGAAAAGAGGAGGCCCCTATGCAGGCCACATCCCAGCCAGCCTCAGTGCATCCCACTCCCACGTGTTTCCGGAATGACAGCCAAAATTGGGAGCTGGCCAGAATGGCCCAGGTTTGCGCTCCAACTGTTCCCCGGGATGTTGGAGTCCTCCCACCTGGGCACTGGGCCATGGTGTGGACGGCCTGTGCGATGAAGGGAACGCAGGGGTGGAGTGGGAGGTACCTTCTGTATCATCTGTTGAAGGGGGCCAGGCCTCCACACCTGTGGGTATTTCTCCTCAGGTAGGATGAGAGACTGAGAAAAGAAATAAGACACAGAGACAAAGTATAGAGAAAGAACAGGGGACCCAGGGGACCTGCGCTCAGCATATGGAGGACCTGCACCATCACTGGTCTCTGAGTTCCCTCAGTATTTATTATTATTTCCACTATCTCAGCAAGGGAAATGCAGCAGGAGAGCAGGGTGATAGTGGGGAGAAGGTCAACAAGAAAACATGTGAGCAAAGGAATCTGTGTCGCAAATAAGTTCAAGGGAAGGAACTATGCCTAGATGTGCTCGTAGGCCAGATTTGTGCTTTTCTCCACCCAAACATCTCAGTGGAGTAAAGAGTAACAAAGCAGCATTGCTGCCAACATGTCTCGCTTCCTGCCACAAGGCAGTTTTTCTCCTATCTCAGAACTGAACAAATGTACAATCGGGTTTTATACCGAGACATTCCATTCCCAGGAGCAGGCAGAAGACAGAGGCCTTACTCTTATCTCAACTGCAAGAGGCCTTCCTCTTTTACTAATCCTCCTCAGCACAGACCCTTCACGGATGTCAGACTGGGGGCCGGTCAGGTCTTTCCCATCCCACAAGGCCTTATCGCAGGCTATCACATGGGGAGAAACCTTGGACAATACCTGGCTTTCCAGGGCAGAGGTCCCTGTGGCTTTCCGCAGTGCATTGTGCCCCTGGTTTATTAAGAATGCAGAATGGAGATGACTTTTACCAAGCATACTGCCTGTAGACATTTTGTTAACAAAGCACATCTTGCATAGCCCCAGATCCCTTAAACCTTGATTCCACACAATACATGTTTCTGTGAGCTCAAAGTTGGGGCTAAAGTTACAGATTAACAGCATCTCAGGGCAAAGCAATTGTTCAAGGTACAGGTCAAAATGAAGTTTCTTGTCTTCCTTTTCTACATAGACACAGTAGCAGTCTGATCTCTCTTTCTTTTCCCTACATATCCCCCTTTTCTTTTTGACAAAACCGCCATCGTCATCATGGCCCGTTCTCGCTGGTCACTGTCTCTTCGGAGCTGCTGGATACACCTGTAGACTAACAACAGACAGAACAGACATACAAGGATTAATATGAAACTTACAATAGTGGAACGCCTGATGGTTTTAACCCAAGTGACAGTGCTAAGATTTGTGAGGCCATCAGCAGCTTTGACGATTGCCTCAGTTTCTGGCACCAGATTTAAATGGGCTTTTGATGCCTCAAAAATTTGTCATTTTAATTTTGAAATATCCAAAGTAAGATTATCTTTTCTTCCTTGTAGATGGCGTCCAACCATGTCCCAGTGATGCTCAGACTCATTATAGGCTCGGGGTGTAGTACAAAAATCTGACATATTCCAGTCACACTGTAACTGAAAAAGATATTCCAAGCTCATGAGCCTATCTCCCATCCAAATGACAGTTTGTTTAAGATCATTAATTTGGTTTGCCAATTTTTGATCTATTTGGGTCTGAGAATTCCACAATTTTGAGGAATTCTTTTGCCAATTATTTACATATTCTGCAGTTTGAACAGAGGAGTATAAAGCAATTCCAGCAGCCGCAGCAGTAGCTGTGACTGCAATAAGACCCACAATCACTGCAGTTAAAGTAAAAATGAATCTTTTGGATCTAGTTAGAACTCTTTTTAATACTTCTGTTATAATATGGACAGATGGGGAAGCCTCCCACGGTTGGTCCATGGACACACGGATTCACACGCCCTCTCTTGCCCTCACCAGCAGAATATGGTGCTGCCAATCAAAAGTCGAATCAATGCAAGTAAGCAATCTACAATTTTCACAGGCTATAGTTTGGGAATCTCGTTTAATAACTATGTTTCTTACAACTAGCATATGAGGAGGTTTTACACAACTTTGCAAAGGAATTGTCAGATTGGAATTTAGGTTAGTAGTATAATATGGCTTATGATCTCTTGTTCCTATAGCTTGATTTCCAGACAAAATTCTAATGTGGTGCGAGGCCACAGTAAGCTTCCATAATTCCGGATGTTCAGGACCAGTAGCAGGACTTTGGTCGAGGTGATAAAATTCCCTTTTCACCCCATTTCCAAGGATACGGTGATTTTAACTTTCTGTAAACCTGGTCCAGTCTTTTAGTTAAATCACTATCATAGGCTGGATTAGCGGGCCAGATGGATAGGGCCTGTGAACATGAGTGAGTCTGTCCCATACAATTATAATAAAATTGGCCTCGAGGGGCCCAGTCTATAATAGTTCCAAATTCATTGTTTTGTAATACCACCTCAGTATCAGCCACACATTCTTCCCAAACTAAAACTTCTGGGCTTTTTGATTCTTTGGGAATTTTCTTGGGGCAAAGCTTCCTCTTAGGCCTAAATTTTAATGATCTTTGATAAGAAGAGTCCTGTAAGTTATTCATCTGTGGCCCGAGTGACATTCCACTTATCATGTGATAGGTAAATCTACTGGTGGCACTGACAGTAGGTACTTCTACCAACCAATTTTGGGTTGTAGACATTAAACATCCTGGTGCCTTCCCTAGGCAAATAGGAGGATAATGATACCCAATGGAAATATTTGTCATCATTCCTTCTTCAGGTTGGGCAGGGCAACTATCATCTGTGAGGCCTGGTACCCATGCACTATTATTAACATATACTTCAATAGGATTATCCATCCAAGTGACTGCCTGAATTAAGGGCGGGAAAGGCACATAGGCCCAGTAAGTATAATTAGCTGCATCTGCTCCTGCAGTCACAGGGAGACTTACCACCATTGATACAATCATCAAAGCTGCAGACAGCATATTCTCTGGAGTTCATTTTACCCTTGTGTTCTTCAGGCTTTTTTCAGCTAACTGTGTCAGCTTCTTTAATTGGGCCCAGGTCGGCGGCTCTGCTTTCTTGGTGGATGGCAACTTTATCTGTTCTTCTGATATCACCATTTTGTTTATCTGGCAAGTTGATGATGCTCGATTGTGGGTTTTCTGTCTCCGCAGAGGCGATTCTCTTTGCTTCTTCGATGGGTTCATTGTAGAACTTTAAATGTCTAGTGGGTATCCAAACAGGAAGTTGATTTTCTCCTGGTGAAACACAGGCAAAGCCTCTCCACTATGTTATCACTTTCTCTATTTCTCCTGTCTTATTTTTGTTGTCTTTCCACCAAATCAGTTTTCCTTCATGTGGTCCTTTTTTTTTTTTACCAGTAAAATGTTGCTCTGCAGAAGTAGTGGTCTGATTTCTATAAATGTTTAAAAAATTTAAAGTATGGCGTGCTAAATTAAGTTGCATCTGGAGAGTGTTACACTCCTTACTGTCTTTTTCCTTTTTTTGTTTCACCACCTGAGCTTTGAGTGTTCTATTAGTTCTTTCAATTATGGCCTGTCCTTGGGAATTATAGGAGATTCATGTTGTATGTGTAATTTTCCACTGATTTAAGAATTTTTGAAATGTTTTACTACACTATCCTGGCCCATTATCTGTTTTAATATTTTTTGAACTCCCATGACAGCAAAACAAGATAACAGATGTCTTTTAACATGGGAAGTACTTTCTCCCGACTGGCAGGTTGCCCATACAAAATGTGAATAAGTATCAACTGTCAATGGACAAATGACAATTTTCCAAATGAAGGTACATGTGTGACATCCATTTTCCATAACGCATTAGGACACAGACCTCTGGGATTAACTCCTGCCTCCTGAATGGGCAGGTGTAGGACTTGACACTGGGTGCAACGTGGTACAATATTTTTTGCCTGTTTCCATGTGATAGCAAATTTATTTTTTAGTCCTATTGCATTTACATGTGTCAAGGCATGAAGTTCTTGTGCTTCTATGAATGCATATGATTCTAGCAAGTCAGCTTGTTCATTTGCTTTAGTTAAAGGCCCTGGTAAATTAGTATGTGCTCGAATATGAGTAATATGAAATGGGAAATTTCTTTTTCTTACAGTTTGTTGTAACAAATTAAACAGCTGATTTAGCTGATCATCCATACTATATTTGATTAGGGCTGTCTCAACATCCTTTGTAGCCTGTACTACATATGCAGAATCTGATACAAAGTTAATAGGCTGATTAAAATCTTGTAACACTGAAATGACGGGCAACCAACTCTGCTCTTTGAGCTGAGTGATATTGAGTTTCAATGACTCCTTTTTTTGGCCCAGTGTAAGCGGCTTTTCCATTGCTGGAACCATCAGTAAACACTGTCAGAGCATTTTTTAAAGGGTTATGTCTGGTAATTTTAGGTAAAATCCAAGTAGTCAATTTTAAAAACTGGAAGATTTTTGTTTTTGGGTAATGATTATCAATACTTCCCACAAAATCAGCAAGGCCAATCTGCCATGCAGCAGAATTGATAAAGGCTTGTCTAACCTGTTCCTTGTTTAAAGGAACAATGATTTTTATCTGGGTCACTTCCACACAATTTTATTATTCGTAATCTTGCCTGACCAATTAATGTAGCCATTTGATCCAAGTACAATGTAAAAGTCTTAATCGTACTGTGAGGAAGGAAAGATCACTCCACAAGATCTGTATTTTGAACAATAATGCCTGTTGGAGAATGTGCAGTAGCAAAAATCAAAAGTTGGAGTGGGGCTAAGTGATCTATTCTATTTACTTGTGCTGACCGAATTTTTTCTTCAATTAATTCAATTTCTTTAGTTGCATCTGGAGTTAATGTTCTTTTACTATTCAATTCTGGATCCCTTCTCAAGATAGAGAACAAATTTGACATGGCATAAGTAGAGATGCCCAGAGTTGTCCGAATCCAGGTAATATCTCCTAGCAATTTTTGAAAGTCATTTAATGTTTTTAATGTGTCTTTTCTTATTTCTATTTTTTGTGGTTTAATTTTTCTTTCTTCTACTTGCATTCCCAAGTAATGGAAAGGAGTAGAGGTTTGAATCTTATCAGATGCTATTGTCAGTCCTGCGTTTGTAACCTCTCTCTGCAGAAATGTGTAACAGTCAATTAATTTGTTTCTCGTTTCTGCAGTACACAAAATAACATCAACATAATGAATGATATGACAGTCTGAAAACTTGTCTCTAACTGGTTGAAGTGCTTGAGTTACAAAAGTCTGACAAATAGTCGGACTATTAAGCATTCCCTGAGGCAACACTTTCCTCTGAAACCTGGTAGCTTGTTCTTTATTATTTATGGCTGGTACAGCAAAAACTAATTTTTCAAAATCCTGTTTTGCAGATAAATGATAAAAAAAGCAATGCTCAGATCAATTATAATTAAAGGCCAATCTTTGGCGATAATGGCCGGAGAGGGCAACCCGGGTCGGAGAGGCCCCATAGGTTGAATTACAGCATTGAGGGCTCTTGAGTCAGTTAGCCTGAGCCATCTGCTGGATTTTTTCTGAATTACAAACACAGGAGAATTCCAAGGCGAAAATGAAGGCTCAATATGTTCCTTTTCTAATTGTTCTTTTGCCAATAAGTGTAAAGCCTCCAGCTTTTGTTTTGGTAGCGGCCACTGATTTACCTATACAGGTTTTTCTAAGTTAATGGAATGGGTTTTGGAGGCTCTACAGTGGCTACTCCTAAAAAGCATACCCTATTCCTTTTCTTTCTTGATTTCTCTCAACCTCAATTGGGACTTTAATGCCATCTCCATTCTTCCCTGGTCCTTTGCCAGGGAGATATCCCATTTTAGTCATGATGATTTTTTGACTCGTGGGGCTGTATAGAGAGGCTGGGATAGTAATCTCTGCATGCCATTGCTGTAACAAGTTTCAGTCCCATAAATTAATTGGAATAGAAGTAATCATAGGTTGAACCGTGTTTTTTGATTATCAGGTCCTAGACAATGTAAAATCATGGCACTTTGATACACTTCTGAGGCGATGCCCACACCGACAAGTCCTGTAACAGGCTTTTGTTTAGTCTATTTTTTTTGGCTATTGATTGAGGGCTCCCTGAAGTGGTGGTATTTGCTGTGGGGGTTGCTGTCCCTGAAAACTCTGAGGAACAAATGGCTGAATCAGGAACGCCCCAGTTCGTTGCAGGGCCCGAGGCTGGCTCTTCATTCTGTTTCCCGACAATAGTTGCCCATTTTAATCAAATTTAGAATGACATTGATTAGCCCAATGTTTTCCTTTTCCACATCTTGGACACAGGCCAGGTGGCTCTTTATTTTTACTCTGTTTATTTAAGACTGGGCAGTTCTTTTTTAGATGATGGATTTGACCACAATTATAACATTTCCCCCAAATGTTCTAACTTATCCTCCTAAAATGACTCCCATCATTGCTTGAGCCATTAGCATTGCCTTAGGCATAGCTCCTCCAATCCCATCACAAGCCTTCACATACTCTGTAATTACATCAACTCCTGCTGGAACTTTTCCTTTTAATGGCTTTATGGCCGATTGACATTCTGGATTTGCATTTTGATAAGCCATTAGTCCTACAATACCTTTTTGGGCGTTATCATGTGAAATAGATTTTTCAGCGGCATCTTGCAACCTTGCCACAAAGTCTGGATATGACTCTTTAGAGCCTTGTTTAATTGAATTAAAAGAAGGGCAAGTGGCTCCCGGATCCTGATTTTTTTTCCCAGACCCTGAGGCAATTAGCCCTTAGTTGTTCAATAGCCTCATTCTACATTACCGATTGTTGGTTAACGGTGCTCCAATTTGGACCTGTTCCTAGCAATTGGTTGGCATCTACATTAACAGCAGGGTAAGTATCCTGATTTCTTCGTACCTGTTCTTGTACTCCATCAATCCACAAGGTTTTAAATTGTAGGAACTGAGAGGATGAAAGGGAAGATTTAGCCAAAATTTCCCAAACTTAAGGAATAAGTTTATTTCCATGAGCAAGGGGATCTAATAATGTTCTCATATAAGGGGAGTTGGGTCCATATTGTTAAATTCCTTCCTTCATATCTTTTAACATCTTCATGGTGGAAGATTAATATCTAGCCTCAGTTGGGACAGACGCTCCTTCTTGACTCCCTTTCCCGGCAGATATTGGTTGTAAAATTATCGGGAACTGCCATGCCTCAAGATCTCCCTGTTTTCTGGCTTTATCAATGATTTCATGCAGTGTACTACTGTGGCCACTAGGTGGTAGTGTAGGATTAAACATCACCGCCATGGCTTGATGGTATGGGGCCTTGCTATTTGGCGAAGGACACACCACTTGAGGTCTGTATTGAACCTCTGGAGATTGCCCGTACTGAAGCACAGCTGGCGGCCAGTACTGATAAACTACCGGTGGTTGGGTTCTATTTCACAGCGGCTGATATTGTGGATATTGTATTTGGATTGGCATTGCCAGGATAGAAACTCTATTCTGTTCTACTTGATATTCTCTTGGGGTTTGCACTTGTCTAACCTGAATTTCAGGTTGCAACGTTACAGATCAACAGCATCTAAGGGCAAAGCAATTGCTTAGGATAGAGGTCAAAATGGAGTTTCTTACGGCATCCATTTCCACATAGACATGCTAACAGTCTGATCTCTCCTTCTTTTCCCTATAATCTCTCAGAAACTGTTTAGCAGGTGAAGGTGCGGGATCCCACCCATACCTCACCAGATTGCATCCTCCCCTATATGACCTAACTGGTGCTCACATTCTTTGTCCACAGAATGAAATCCCAAGACCATCACGACGTGAAGCGGCTGCTCGGCTAGGAACCGAATTCGAGGGGGATTCGAGGAGCCCTGCGCACAGGACTGCTGGGGTCGGGCCCCGGCTTGGCCACAGGAAAATGAGGCACTCGGAGGTTTCTGTTCTCGGGGGTGGTGTGCTCTCTTCCTTGCTAGCAGAGTTGCTGCTTTGCGGCGGGGGAGGTGCTTAGGGCTCCTGCGAGTCTCAGTCAACCCCCAACTCACCGAGGATTCAGGAACCACGGGGAAAAAAACGACACGGAGACCCGCAGAACAAGAAGAGACTCACAAGGAGGCTAACCAGAAGGTGGGGCGACTCGAGGGGAGAAAGTAAAATTAATTTTAACAAAAGGGCTGCAGTGCTTGAGCCATCTTCCTATCGGCAGACGCCACGTACACGCAAAAAAACACACACACACACACACAGCTCACCCCGGATACAGGAACCACGGAAAAAAACAAAGGACACGGAGCTCCGGAACCCAAGCAGAGCCTCACAGAGTGGCGGACCAGAAGGTCGGGCGGCTCAGGGTGGGGGGGAACATAAAATGAAAAAAACAAATAAGGGCTGCAGTGCTTGAGCCATCTTCCTATCGGCAGACGCCACCTACACGCACACAGCACACAGGCCCACAGAGACACACGCCCACACACACGCGCGCGCATACACACACACACCAACACACACACACACACAGTGCCGCCCACACACACGGGCAGCCAACACTCGAAACAATCCCGCGCAAATACACCTCCGGGCAGCTTCTCAGGCTGCGCGGTTCTGCTCCGCCAGGAAGCCCCTCCCAGGAGAGAGCACCCCGAGAACACAGGCCTGCTGTAGTCAGAAATCACGGGGGGGAGGGGGCAACGTTTAAGGAGACTGACCCCCACTGGGTCCAGGCAGGCTTGACGCATGGCGCGGATCCTTTTGGATGGTTAGGGATTTCGCGGTGGATCCCTGGGCCTTCCCCGGACGTTTCCTCAGGCTGGATTGCCCTGCCCTGTCCTAGAAGGTGGGACTATACCGTGGATCCCCAAGAGAACGCAGGCGGGAGCCCAACACCGACGCCCATCACAGAGGTCCCCCCTCTCCGCTAAGCCGCAGGGACTCGTCGCCAGGCAACGAAGACCTTCACTGTGACGCAAGCCAGGGCTCAGCACTCGCGCCAGGTGCCCGGCCACTGACGCATGCGCACTCGAGGGGCTGGCTCGGGCGCCAGGCTGGCATGGTTGTCAGCCTGCCTAAGCAAGGAACATGGTGCAGGCAGAGCCGGCCTGGTCTGAGGAAAAGGGCTGCCTCCGACTACCATTGCGGGCCGAGAAAAGTCTCCCCCAAAGGGCCTCCCGAGGCCGTCTCCGTGGTCGGCTCCCCCTGGAGGAGGAGGCGATGGGAGACTGCGAGGAGGGCGCTGGAAAGGGCTCTTCGGACTTCATTCCCGAAAACGGCTCTGTGCAGGAATCGGGTCCCAGAGGGTTGGGAATGCAGTCTGGTGAGTCGTTGAGGGCTCTCCGGCTGATGGATGAATACCTGAGACCCCAGAGGAGGGTGTCAGCGGAAGATTGCGGGACCCTTGAGCTCACTGCCTCCCTTCATCCTGGGCTGTTTAGGGACTCCTGCTTCTCAGCACGGCAGTCGGAGAGAAGCGGGAACCGCGACCAAGGGAAGGACACGGTGGAGAAGGGGTCTCACCCCTGGAACTGGCATCCCACGGGGGCACGTGAGGTGGAGAGAGGGTCTCAGAGGCCGTCTGCGGCGATTGCAAGATTGAAGTGGTTGTCCACCAGTGCTGCTGAGGGGCACTGTGGATCCCCCGTGAGAGCAAGACAAAAGCAAGGCCCGCCTGGGAGAACGAGAAGGTTTGTGCTGGAGTCCAAGTCAAGTTCACGGATTCTTGCCAGAGGAATCAAGAGCCTCCAGCAGAGTGCAGACAAACCCGGGCCCTACAAAGAGACCACGACCCACGACCTGGACTGAAGTCAGCCCACTCCGAGAGCCTTGTGCCCCCTGAAGTTCCTGGCAGCCCAAAGATCCGAGGCGAGAGGCCGTTCCACCCAGCAACAGCCCCTCCACGAGGACAATGGAGGTGCAGATGAAATGAACCTAGATGACCAGGCAAAAGCCAGACACGGTTGCCCGCTTCTCATCCTACGGGAATCACGCAGCACTCTGAGAGAACTGGGAGGACCAGAGTTTCCTTGTGGGCAGATGTCGCCGGAATTCACTCTTCCGAAAGGATCACAGCAGCCGAGTCCTTGCACCGTGACGGCGTTTAGAAGGAAACACGCGTACAACGGTCCCCATGAGGGTCGTCTTCCGTGAACAGGGAAACGTTGACTGTGGAAGCCTTTGAGCCAGACCCAGGAAACCCTAGGCCCACGAGAAGCGTGGGAGTCAGGAAAAGAGGAGGCCCCTATGCAGGCCACATCCCAGCCAGCCTCAGTGCATCCCACTCCCACGTGTTTCCCGGAATGACAGCCGAAATCGAAAGCTGGCCAGAATGGCCGGGGATTGTGCTCCAACTGATCCCCCAGCACGTTGGAGTCCTCCCACATGGGCACCGGGCCAGGGTGCGGACCGCTAGTGCCACCAAGGGAACGCGAGGGTGGAGTCGGAAGTACCTTCCGTCTTCATCTGGAAGCACCTGTTTAGCAGATGAAGGTGGGGGACCCCACGCACACCTCACCAGACTGCATCCTCACCCCATCTGAGCAAACTGCTGCCCACCCTCTCCGTCCCCGGAATGAAATCCCAAGACGATGGAGGAGGGCCCGCCTCCTGACCTCACGACGTGAAGCGGCTGCTCGGCTAGGAACCGAATTCGAGGGGGATTCGAGGAGCCCTGCGCACAGGACTGCTGGGGTCGGGCCCCGGCTTGGCCACAGGAAAATGAGGCACTCGGAGGTTTCTGTTCTCGGGGGTGGTGTGCTCCTCTTCCTTGCTAGCAGAGTTGCTGCTTTGCGGCGGGAGGTGCTTAGGGCTCCTGCGAGTCTCAGCCAGTCCCGCAGTTCACCCCGGATACAGGAACCGTGGAAAAAGTAAATTACACCAAGCCGGGCAGCCCAAGCAGAGGTGCACAAAGGGGCTTCCCCAAGGTCGGGTTCCTTGAAAAAACATTTTTCAGTTGTTCAACCATATTTCTTTCCGTGGATGCCACGTACATACTCACAGATATACACACACACTGCAACAGTCACATGCAGTCATCCAACATTCACTACACTCCCACATACACACCCAGCCTGGCAGCTTGTGAGGCTGTGCCCTTCTCCTCTGCCAGGAAGCCCCTCCAGGGAGAGGGCATCCTGGGAAACACAGGCCTGCTGTAGTCAGAAATCACAGAGGGGCAACTTTTAAGGAGACTTATCCCCACTGCGACTAGGCCTGCTTGAAACCCCCGGGGATCTTTTTGGATACTTAGAGATTTTGCGATGTATCTGTTGGCCTTACCCTGACTTGTCTTCAGAATGGCCTGCCTCTATTGTATCCTGGATCATGGGTGTGTCCCATGGATACCCAAAGTAGACACTTGAAAACACAATGTGTACGCATGTCACAGAGTTTCCCCTCTTCGCCAAGTGGCAGAGACTTGTCGCCAAGCAACTAAAGCTTTCACTGTGACTCCAGCCGGGGCTCACTACTTGCTCCTGGTGGCCTCCCTCTGGCACGTGTGTGACGCATGCTCAGTCTCCAGGCTGTCCAGGTTGTCAGCCTACCTAAGCAAGGAAAATGGTGCAGGCAGAGCCTGCCTGGTCTCAGGAAATAGGGTGCCTGCCACAAGCACTGCCGGACCTTAGAGTTCCTTACTGTAGGGCTTCCTCCTTTTGTCTCCGTGGTCGTGTCCTGCTGGAGGAGGACAGGCTTTGAGACTGTGAGTTGGACCATGGAACCTGTGCTTCTGATTCCATTCCCAAAAGAGGCTGTGTGTAGGAATCGGGTCCCATTGGGCTGGGGATACAGTCTTGTGAGTTTTTGAGGGGTCTCTTTGAGGTGGAATTTTTAGTTAAAACTCTGGAGGATGGTGTTAGCAGAAGATGGCTGTGTCCTTAAGCTCACTGTCTTCCTTCATCCTGGGACTCGCAGGGGCTCCTGCTTCTTAGCACAGTCGTCTGGGAAAGGCAGGGACCACGACAAAGGCAAGTCCAAGGTGGAGCAGAGGTCTGACACCTGGAGCTGGCATCCCACCGGGGCAGGTGAGGTTGAGAGAATGTCTCAGAGGCTGTCTAAGGGCGATTTCAAGCCTGAAAAAGGTGTTCAGGAGTGGTGTGGAAGAGCACTGTGAACTCTCCATGAAAGCAAAGGAAAATCAAGTATCACCTGGGAGAACAAGGAGGGCCCATGTTAGAGTCCAAGCCACTTTGAGGGATTCCTGTTAGTGCACTCAAGAGCCTCCTGCAAAATGCAAACCACCTCAGTCCCCACAACGAGATCACTACCCACAGTCTGACCTGCAGCCAGCTGTACTGCAGTCTCTGTTGACTCTGAAATCCCTGGCAGCCAACCACATCCATGACGAGAGGAAGTACCACCCAGCAACAGCCCAATGAAAGACCCTCTCCACAGTGATGAAGGTTGTGCAGATGAAATGAAACACAGCCTAGATTACCAGGCAAAAGCCAGACACGGCTGCCTGTTTCTTATACTATAGTAATAATGTAGCTTTTTGATGGAATAGAGAAAATAAGAGTTTCCATGTTGGTGGAAATAACTAGAATCCACAGTTCCAGCAGGATCACAGCTGCCCAGTCATTAAAATGTGACAGTGCTCAGAAGGAATGAGTCATCCAATGGATTTTAATGATGGTCATCCTCTGTGACCTGGAAATGTTTACTTGGAAGACTTTGAGCCAGAGCATGGAAACCCTAGGCCCAGGAGAAGCATAGAAGTCAGGAAAAGAGAAGGTCAGAGTGGAAGCTAGTGTTCATGCAGCATCAGTCATCCACCCCACTGCCATGTGGCTCTGGGAATGAAAGTCCAAAGGAAGAGCTGGCCAGAAAGGCCACAGTTTGGGCTTCAATGGTTTCCTGAACGTTGGATTCCTCCTTCCTTGGAATCGGGCTATGGTGTGCAAAACTTCTGCAATGAAGGGAATGCAGTACTAGGGTTGGAAGCACCTTCTGTGACATTTGTCTGCACCTCTCCTGAAGGGGAAGGTTCGGGATCCCATCCACACCTCACTAGATTGTATTCTCACTCGTATCTGACCTTATTGCTGCTCACACTCTCCGACGCAGAATGAAATACAAAGACGATGGAGGAGTGCTCGCCTCACCACCTGAAGCTCCTGCTCTGCTGGGAACCAATTTCAAAGTGAATTCAATAGGCCCTGCGGACAGGACTCCTACGCTTTGGCCCAGGGTTGTCCTCAGTACAATGAGGCCTTGGGAGGTGTTCCTTCTTGGGTGTAGTGTTTCTAGAAGAATGGCTCCATTGCAGGGAAAGGTGATTTGAACCCCTGCGTATCTCAGCCAGTCCCCCCACTTCACCGCAGTTTCAGGAAACACGGAAAAAACAAACACGCCGCCTGGCAGCCCAAGCAGAGCCACACAGAGAGGCGCACCAAAGGTCAGTGGACTCAAAAGGACAAGCATCCCAGTGTGAGAGCCACGTGAGCCACATCCTTTCAGCAGACACCACTTAAATGCACACACATAAACACACACACACCCACACTGACACACGCACATGCAGACATCCAACACTCACAACACTCCCAGAGAAACACACTGCCCAGCAACTTCTGCAGCTGGGCGGTTCTGCTCCACCAGAAAGCCCCTCCGGGGAGAGAACAGCGCCGGAGAACACAAGCAGGCTGTACCTATAAATCCCAGGGAGGCAAGTTTCAATGAGACTCACCCCTACACAGTCTAGGCAGGCCTGAAGCATCCTGCGGATCCTTTGGGATCCTTAGGAATTCCGCGCTGTATCCCTGGGGCTCCTCTTGACGTTTCTTCAGGCTGGGTCGCCCCTGCCCACTTCTAGGATTGTGGGACTATCCCATGGATCCTTCAGAGAAGACAGGCGAGAGTCCACGGTGAAGCATGTCCACAGAGGTCCCCTTCTCCGCCATGACGCAGGGACCCGTTGCCAGGCAACAGTGGAATTCACTGTGACGCAAGACACAGCTCACCTCTCGCACCTGGCGACACGCTACTGGTGCATACGCATTTGCGAGGTGCACTCTGGTGACTGATTGTCAGGGCTGTCAGCCTACCTAAGCAGAGGAAAACGGTGCAGGCAGAGCCTGCCTGATCTCAGGATAAAGGCTGCCTGTGACAAAACTGTGGGACCCTAAAAATCTCGACCACAGGGCCTCTTCTGGCCATCTCTCTGGTGGTGTCTCGCTGGAGGAGGAGGTGACTTGAGACTGTGAGATGGGTGCTGGAAACTCCTCTTCTGATTCCGTTGCTAAAACAGGCTGTGAGCAGGAATTGGGTCCCATGTGGCTGGGAATACAGTCTTGTGAGTTGTTTGAGGGGTCTCTGGGAGATAGAATCCTAGTTAAAACTACGAGAGGATGGTGTCAGCAGAAGATTGCGGGGCCCTTGAGTTTACTGCCTCCCTTCATCGTGGGCCTCCCAGGGGCTCCTGCTTCTCAGCACGGCTCTCTGGGAAAGACAGAACCATGTCAAAGGCAAGTCCAAGGTGGAGCAGAGGTCTCACACCTGGAACTGGTATCCCACAGGGGAATATGAGGTTGAGTGTCTCAGAGGCTGTCTGGGGGTGATTGCAAGCCTGAAAAAGGTGTCCAGGAGTGCTGTTGAGAAGCACTGTGGACCCTCATGAAAGCAAAGAAAAACCAAGGCTTGCCTGGGAATACGAGAGAGAACCCGTGCTGGAGTCCAAGCCACCCTGAGGGATTCCTGCCAGTGGACCGAAGAGCCTCCTGCAAAATGCAAACTACCCCAGTCCTCACATCTAGATCACTACGCATAACCGGGCCTGCAGCCAGCCGAACCGCAGTCCCTTTTCTTCCCTGAAATCTCTGGAAGCCAAGAAGATCCATGGCAAGAGGAAGTACCCAGTGAAATGAAAGACCCTCTCCACAATGACAAAGGATGTTCAGATGAAATGAAACACAACCTCGATTATGGGGCAAAAGCCAGACATGGCTGGCTACTTCTCAGCCTATAGGAATCATGCAGCCCTCTGATGAAATAGGGAGAACAAGAGTTTTTTGTTGGTGGTGGTGGTGGAAATAACGGGAATCATGGGCCCCAAAGTATCACAGCTGCCCAGTCCTTAAAACGTGACAGTGTTTAGAAGGAAACATTCATGCATTGGATTTCCATGAGAATTGTCCTCCGTGAACTGGGAAACGTTTACTGTGGAAGACTTTGAGCCAGACCATGGCAACCGCAGGCCTAGGAGCAGCATGGAAATCAGGAAAAGAGAAGCCCAGAGTGGAAGCTAAAGCCCACGCGGCATCAATCATCCATCCCACTGCCATGTGACTCCAGGAATGCAAGTCCAAAGGGAGAGCGGGCCAGAAAGGCCATAGTTTGGGTTCCAACCATTCCCCAAACGTTGGATTCCTCCTTCCTCTGAAACGGGCTATCATATGCAAAGCTTCTGCAATGAAGGGAATGCAAAGATGGAGTTGGAAGCAACTTCAGTGACATCAGTCTGCACCTCTCCTGAAGGAGAAGGTTCTGGACCCTATCCGCACCTCACCAGGTCAGCTCTGCCTCACCAGATTTTATCCTCACCCATATCTGACTTTATTGCTGCTCACACTCTCCGACCCAGAATGAAATGCCAAGACAACGGCGGAGTGCCGGTCTCAGGACCTGAAGCTCCTGCTCTTTTGGGAATCGAATTCAAATTGGACTCAAGGGGCCCTGCAGACAGGACTCCTATGCTTTGGCCCAGGCTTGGCCTCAGGTAAATGAGGCCCTAGGCCTTGTCTGTTCTTGGGTGTGGTGTGCTTCTCTTATTTCTAGAAGAGTGGCTCCATTGCAGGGAAAGGTGATTTGGATTCCTGCGTGTCTCACCCAGCCCCCTCTTCACCGCGGTTTCAGGAACTGCAGAGAAAACAAAAAACAGGCAGCCTTGTAGCCCAAGCGGCGCAACACAGAGGCCACAAAAGGTTGACCAACTCAAAGGAACAAGCGTCCCAGTGTGTGAGCCACATCCTTTCAGTAGGTGACACTTACGCACACAGAAACACACACAGAGACACACACATGTAGACATCTAACACTCACAGCATTCCCACAGAAACACACAGTTCAGCAACTTCTGAGGCTGCACAGTTGTGCTCTGCCAGAAAGCCCCTCCAGGGAGACAGCAGCCCTGGGGGGTTGCTACAGGCAGGCTGTACCTAGCAATCACAGTGGGGCAGCTTTCAAGGAGACTCACCACTGCACTGTCTAGGCAGGCCTGAAGCATCCTGAGAATCCTTTGGGATCCTTAGGAATTTCGGGCTGTATACCTGGGGCTCCGCTTGACATTTCTTCAGGCTGGATAGGCCATGCCCACATCTAGAATCGCGGGACTATCCCATGGATCCCTCAGAGAAGACACGAGAGTCCAACACTGACTCACCTCCACAGAGGTCTCCTGTTCTGCCAAGCCGCAGAGACCCATCACCAGGGAACCGTGGCCTTCACTGTGATGCTAGAGACAGCTCATCTCTCACGCCTGGTGCCCTGCGACTGGCTCATGAGCATTCCCGAGGCAGGCTGGGACACCTGAGTGTCAGGGCTGTCAGCCTGCCTAAGCGGAGGAAAATAGTGCAGACAGAGCCAGCCTGGTCTCGGGAAAAAAGCTGCCTGTGATAACCACTGCGGGACACTAAAAGTCTCAGCCATAGGGCTTCCTCGGGCCATCTCCGTGGTCGGTCCCACTGGAGGAAGAAGCACATCCAGACTGTGAGGTGGGCACTGGAAACTGCTCTTCTGATTCCATTCCTGAAAGAGGCATTGTGCTGGATTCGGGTCCCACGGGGCTGGGAATACAGTCTGGTTAGTTATTGAAGGGTCTCTGAGTGATGTAGTCCTAGCTAAAAGGCCTGAGGGAGGTGTCAGTGGGAAACTGCCAGACCCTTGAGGTCACTGTCTCCCTATACTCTGGACCTCTCAGTGGCTCCTGCTTCTCAGCACAGCTCTCTGAGAAAGGCAGGAACCATGTCAAAGGCAAGTCCAAGGTGGAGCAGAGGTCTCACACCTGAAACTGGAAAACCATGGGGGCAGATGAGGTTTAGAGGCCGTCTGGGGATGATTGCAAGCCTGAAAAGGGTATCTGGGAGTGCTGTTGAGGGGCACTGTGGATCCCCCATGAAAACAAAGAAAAATTAAGTCTCACCTGGGAGCACAATCATCCCATGCTGGAGTCCAAGCCACTTTGAAGGATTGCTGCCAGTGGACTGAGGAGCCTCCTGCCAAGTGCAAACCACTCCAGTCCCCACAATGAAATCACTAATCACAACCCGGCCTGCAGCCAACCGAAAGGCAGTCTCTTTTAATCCCCGAAATCCTGGCAGCCAAGAAGATCTGTGGGGACAGGAAGTCCCACCCAGCAACGGCCCAATGAAAGACCCTTTTCTCAATGAAAAGGACACGCAGGTGAAATGAAACACAGCCTAGATTACCAGGTAAAATCCAGAAATGACTGGCTGCTTCTCATCCTATAGGAATCATGCAGCACTCTGCTGGAATACAGAGAACAAGTTTCCTTGTTGGCAGAAATAACAGAAATCCACAGTTCCAGCAGTATCACAGCTGCCCAGTCATTAAAATGTGACAGTGTTTAGAAGAAAACACTCATGCAATGGACCCCCATGAGGGTTGTCCTCCATGAACTGGGAAACATTTTCTGTGGAAGACCTTGAGCAAGACCCAGGAAACCCCAGATCCACAAGGAGCATGGAAGTCAGGAAAAGACAAGGCAAGAGTGGAAGCCAATGCCCAGGCAGCATCAATCATCTATCCTACTGCCATGTGGCTCCAGGAATGAAAGTCCAAGGGTGGACCCGACCAGAAAGGCCACAGTTTGTGCTCCAAGAGTTCACGGCACGTTGGAGTCCTCCTTCCTCTGAAGCTGGAGATGGTGTGGACAGCTTCTGCAATGAAGGGAATGTGGGGATGGAGTTGGAAGCACCTTCTATAACATCTGTCTGCACGTCCCCTAAAGGCAAAAGTTCAGGATCTCATCCAGTCGGATACACTAGATTGTATCTGCAAGCGCTCCAGTGGGTGAGACCCATCCTTTCACCAGACCCCACTTACACGCACACTCAGAAACACACACACACAGACACACTCACACTCGCAACATTCAACATTCAACACTCGCAACACTCCCACAGAAACACGCAGTCCAGAAACTGCTGAGGCTGCACGGTTCTGTTCCACCAAGACCCTCACGGGAGAGAGCAGCCCCGGGAAACACAGTCAGGCTGTACCTAGAAATGACGGAAGGGAAACTTTCGAAGAGACTCACCCCCATGCCGTCTAGGCAGGCCTGAAGCAACCTACGAATCCTTTGAAATCTATAGTGATTTCGCATTTTGTGCTGCATCCCCCGGCTCCCCTTGACATTTCTTCAGCCGGGGTTGGCCCTGACCATTTTGGGAACGCGGAACTATCCTGTAGATTCCCCAAAGAAGATAGGCTTGAATCCAACACCAAGGCATGTTCACAGAGGTCTCCTGCTCCGCCAAGCCGCAGGGACTCGTCGCCAAGCAACGGTGGCGTTCACTGTGACGCGAGCCAGGGCTCACCGCTCCTGCCAGGTGCCCCACGTCTGGTGCATGCGCATTCGCGAGGCATGCTCCATCGCCAGGTTGTCAGGGCTGTCAGCCTGCCTAAGCAGAGGAAAATGGTACAAGCAGAGCCGGCCTGGTCTCGGGGAAAAGGCTGCCTGCAACAAACACTGAGTGACCCTAAAAGTCTCGACCATACAGCCTCTTTGGGGCGTCACTGTGGTCAATCTCGCTGGAGGAGGAGGCGCTTTCAGACTGTAAGGTGGGCGCTGGAAACTGCTCTTCTGATTGAATTCCCGAAAGAGGCTGTGTGCAGGAATTGGGTCCCATGAGGCTGGGGATACAGTCTGGTGAGTGGTTGAGAGGTCTCTGAGAGATGAAATTTTAGCTAAAATGCCAGAGGAGGGTGTCAGCAGAAAATTGGCAGGCCCATAAGCTCACTGCCTCCCTTCATTCTGGGCCTCCCAGGAGCCCCTGCTTCTCAGCATGGCTGTCTGAGAAGGGCAGGTACCACGTCCAAGGCAAGTCCAAGATGGAGCAGAGGCCTCAGGCCAGGAACTGGCATCCCACAGGGGCAAATGAGGTCAAGAGAATGTCTCAGAAGCCGTCTGGGGGCCATTGCAAGTCTGATAAGTGTATCCAGGAGTGCCGATGAGAGGCACTCTGGAACGTCCATGAAAGCAAATGAAAATCAAGGCTCACCTAGGAGGATGAGAGGGCCCATGCTGGAGTCCAACTCACATTGAGGGATTGCTGCCTGTGGAACCAAAAGCCACCTGCAAAGTGCAAACCAACCCAGCCCGCACAACTAGATCACTACCCACAACCTGGCCTGCAGCCAGCCAAACCGCAGGCCCTTTTGATCCCTGAAAACCATGGCTGCCAAGAAGATCCCTGAGAAGAGGAAGGCCCTCGCAGCAACTGCCCAATGAAAGATCCTGTCCACAATGTAAAAGGACATGCAGATGAAATAAAACAGAGCCTCCATTACCAGGTAAAAGCCAGACACGGCTGGCTACTTCTCATCCTATAGGAATCATGCAGCCCTCCCATGGAATAGGGAGAGCAGACGTTTCCTTGTTGGTGGATGTAATGGGAATCCACAGTTCCAAAACTATCACAGCTGCCCAGTCCTTAAAACCTGACAGTGTTTAGAAGGAAACATTCATGCAATGGATCCCCATAAAGGTTGTCCTCCCTCAAGTGGGAAATGTTTACTGTGGAAGACTTTGAGCCAGACCTAGGAAACTGTAGGCCCACAAGGCACATGGAAGTCAGGAAAAGAGAAGGCCAGAGTCAAATCGAAAGCCCAGGTAGCATCAGTCATCCATCCTACTGCCATGTGGCTCTGGGAATGAAGGTCCAAGGGAGGAGCTGGCCAGAAAGGCCACTTTTTGGGCTCCAAGGGTTCCCCGCACTTTGGGGTCCTCCTTATTGGGAACTGGGCTATGTTGTGGATAGGTGTGCAATGAAGAGAATGTGGAGATGGAGTTGGAAACAGCTTCTACGCCATCTATCTGCTTCTTTTCTGAAGGTGAAGGTTCAGGACCCCATCCATACCTCACCAGACTGTATCCTCACCCCTATCCGACCTTATTTAGGCTCACACTATCCCACCCAAAATGAAATACCAAGATGATGGAGGAGTGTCTGCCTTAAGACCTGAAGCTCTTTCTCTGCTGGAAACCAAATTCGATTGGATTCAAGGAGCCCTGCAAACAAGACTCCTATAGTCTGGCCCAGGGTTGGCCTCAGGACAATGAGTACCTGGGAGGTGTCTTTTCTCCGGTGTAGTATGCTTCTCTTATTTCTAGAAGAGTGGCTCCTTTGCAGGGAAAAGTGATTTGTACCCCTGCGAGTCTCAGTCAGCTCCCCACTTCACCGCGGTTTCAGGAACCACGGGGAAAAGAAGAAACACAAAGCCCCACAGCCAAAGCGGAGGCACACAGAGAGGCGCACAAGAGGATTGACCGACTCGAAAGAACAAGCGCTCCAGTGCATAAGTCACATCCTTTAACCAACCCCACTTCCAGGTACACAGAGAAACACGTACACACAGACACACACACAGACATCAAACACTCGCAACACTCCCACAGAAATACACAACCCAGCACATTCTGAGGCTACCCGGTTCTACTCCACCAGGAAGTCGCTCCGGGGAGAGAGCAACCCTAGGGAACACAGGCAGGGTTTACCTATAAATCACCGGGGGGAGGGGGGGCAACTATCAAACAGACTCACCCACACACTGCCTAGGCATGCCTGACACATCCTGCGGGTCGCCTGGGATCCTTAGGGATTTTGATCTGCATCCCTGGGAGTCCGCTTGAGGTTTCTTCAGGCTGGGTCAGCCCTGCCCAATTCTAGGATTACGGGACTATCCCGTGGATCCCTCAGAGAAGACAGGTGAGAGTCCAATGGCGACGCACATCCACAGAGTTCTACTGGTTCTCCAAGCTGCAGGGACCCGTGGCCAGGCAACGGTGGCGTTCACTGTGAAGAGAGCCGCAGCTCACCACTCACGCCTGGTGCCCCGCGACTGGCCTATGCGCATTGGCTAGGCAGGCTCAGGTGTCCCGCTGTCAGGACTGTCAGCCTGCCTAAGCAGGGGAAAATGGTACAAGCATAGCCAGTCTGATCTCAAGAAAAAGGCTGCCTGAGACAACCCACTGTGGAACCCTAAAAGTCTTGACCGTAGGGCCTCTTTGGGGCATCTCCGTGGTTGATCCCGCTGGAGGAGGCATTTGGAGACTAAGGTGGGCGCTGGAAACTGCTCTTCTGACTTCTTTCCCCAAAGAGTCTGTGTGAGGAATAAGGTCCCAGAAGGATGGGTATACAGTCTGGTGAGGTGTTGAGGGGTATCCGGGTGATGGAATCATACCGGAGATCCCAGAGGAGGGTGTCAGCGGAAGATTGCGGGACCCTTGAGCTCACTGCCTCCCTTCATCCTGGTCTCCCAGGGGCTTCTGCTTCTCAGCACTGCTGTCTGGAAAACAAAGGCAAATCCAAAGTGGAGCAGGGGTCTCACACCTGGAACTGGCATCCCATGGGGGCAGATGAGGTTGAGAGAGTGTCTCAGAGGCCATCTGGGGTGACTGCAATCCTGAAAAGGGTGTCCAGGAATGCTGTTGAGAGGCATTGTGGACCCTTCATGAAAGCTAAGGAAAATCAAGGCTAGCCTGCGAGGACAAGAGGGCCTGTGCCGGAGCACAAGCCTCGTTCAAGGATTCCTGCCAGAAAACCAGAGAGCCTCCTCAAAGTGCAAACAACCCCAGCCCCCACAATGAGACCACTATCTGCAACCTAGAGGGCAGCCAGCCTACTCCAAGTCCCTGTTGCTTCCTGAAATCCCTGGCAGCCAAATACTGTATACAGAGACTGTCCCACCCAGCAACAGCCCAATGAAAGACCTTCTCCACAATTAGAAAGGACCTGCAGATGAAAGGAAACAGGGCCTAGATTACCAGTCAAAAGCCAGACACAGTTGCCTGCTTCTCATCCTACAGGAATCATGCAGCCCTCTGATAGAAGCAGGAGAACAAGTTTCCTTGTTGGTGGATATAACAGGAATTTACAGCTCCAAAAGTATCACAGCTGCCCAGTCATTAAAACATGACAGTGTTTAGAAGGAAACACTCATGCAATGGATCCCCATGAGGGTTGTCCTCCATGAACTGGGAAACGTTTACTGCTGAAGACTTTGAGCCAGACCTAGGAAACCCCAGGTCCATGAGGAATATGGAAGTCAGGATAAGAGGATGCCAGTGTGGAGGCCACATCTCACCCAGCATCAATCTATCCCACTTTCATGTGACTCCGGGAATGAAAGCCCAAATCGTGAGCTGGCCAGAATGGCCCCGGTTTGCTCTCTAACTGTTCCCCAGCACGTTGGAGTCCTTCCACCTGGGCACCGGGTCATGGTGTGGACAGCTTGTGCAATGAAGGGGATGTGGGAGTGGAGTTGGAAGTACCTCTTGTGTCATCTGTCTGCATCATTTTTGCAGGTGAAGATGCGGGACCCAATCCACATTTCACCAGACTGTATCCTCACCCCATCTGACCTTATTGCTGCTCACACTCTCCATCCCAGAATGAAATCCCCAGAAGATGGAAGAGTGCCTGCCTCACGACCTGAAGCACCTACTCGGCTGGGAACCAAATTTGAGATGGATTCAAGGGGCTCTGGGAATGAAACCCCAAATCGGGAACTGGCCAGAAAGGCTGCAGTTTGCACTCTGTTTTCAACTGTTCCCCACACGTTGGCATCCTCCCACCTGGGCACCAGGCCATGGTGTGGACAGATTGTGTAATGAAGCGAATGTGAGAATGGAGTTGGAAGCACCTTCTGTGTCATCAGTCTGCACCTTTTTTGCAGGTGAAAGTGTGAGACCCCATCCTTATGGATTTTGCAGTGTATCCCTGGGGCTCTGCTTGAGGTTTCTTCAGGCTGACTCACCACTGCACTCTACTAGGATCATGGGACTATCCTGTGGATCCCCCAGAGAAGAGAGACTAGAGTCCATCTCTGACACACCTCCACAGAAGACTCCTTTTCTGCTAAACCACAGGGACTAGTCGCCAGGCAAAGGTGGTGTTCACTGTGATGCGAGCTGTGGCTCACTGCTCTCTCCTGGTGCCCTGAGACTGGTGCATGCCCATTCGCAAGGCAGGCTCAGGCGCCATCTTATGATGGCATCGTCCTAGATTAGGCCCCATAGAAACTGAGGAAGTTGTTATCAGCCATTTATACCCTGAAAACATTCGTTCACCAAACCCTTGGTGGGGCATGGGTAGAAACTCATTAAAGTAGTCCTGGATGGTGCACAGAGTGGGAAGAAAACAGAGAAACCCAGAAAGGCTAGGCCTGAAGACGGCTCCAATCCTAGGAGATACTATTATTAAGTCCATCTTATGGAGGAGGAAACTGAAACAAAGGAAGGGAACTTGATCAAGACCATGTTGCCCCACAGTAGATGAGCCAAGATCCAAACCCAGGTAACCTGCCTCACCATCAGAGCCTGGACTCATAACCTCATGCTGCAGTTAAGCAGTTTTGCACTGTGGCTAGATACACAGACGCTGTGTTCACATCTCAACTTCTCTGCTATTTCCATTTCTGTGACTGTAGGCAAGTTACTTCTCTGTGCTCAGTTTCCTCTATACTGTAAGGACAGTAGCACCTGCCTTGAGGGGGGTATCTTAAATAAGTTAACAGCTGCAACATGTTTAGAACATTGCCATGGGCTGGGCACTGTGGCTCACACCTGTAATCCCAACACTTTGGGAGGCCAAGGCGGGTGGATCACCTGAGGTCTGGACTTCGAGACCATCCTGACCAACATGGCGAAACCCCGTCTCTACTGAAAATACAAAAATTAGCTGAGTGTGGTGGCATGCACCTGTAATCCCAGCTACTTGGGAGGCTGAGGCAGGAGAACCACTTGAACCTGGGAGGTGGAGGTTGCAGTGACCCAAGATCACACCATTGCACTCCAGCTTGGGTAACAAGAGTGAAACTCCGTCTCAAGAAAAAAAAAAAAAAGAACAGTGCCATGTGCATAGTCACCATCTAGTAATAGTATCATCAATTATGCCTGAACCCTGGAAGGTCATATGTCCTTGAAGAGTTGAAAATTCTGGACTTTGAAATGCCAGACTGTGGGATCCTGGAATCTGTCAGCAGCATGCTAACATCTTCCGGCTGCAGAATTGTATGCTTCTTTGCCGGGTTGGAAGGTGCAGGGTAGTGCATTTACCTAGTTCTGCTTCACTGTAGTGTGGTATCAAAGGCTTTCATTCTCCTTCCCCTGCATGCTCTCTCACTCAGATTCATACAGGCATTCTAGTCCTGCTTGACCCAATGGGAAAACAAGAGGGTGAGGAGTGAAGGTGGGTGGGTGGGTGCACTTGTTCACTTAACCATTCTGCCTCCAACCATGATGAACTTGTGCGCTTAGGGACTAGGTCCAGAACTAAAGTGTTCTTGCTCTTCCTTTACATTTAAGCCTCAATTTGCAGCAATCTTAGAGCTTCATCTTTCCCCGTGATCCTGTCTGGGTATTTTTGCTTGATGGACATGCATTCCCTCTGCCAGGGGTGGATAGTCTAGGGCCTGGCCAGGCAGCCATGGCAGATGAGAAGACAGTCCACATCAGCTTCATTGTGTTGGGTTATTTTTCTGCTGGCCCTTGGCACATTCCTAATGAGCCATTATTACCTTCATTTCTACAGCACCTTCTCCAGCAGTGTCATGGTGACCAGGGATGTCATATAGAGCATGTGCCACTGTTACCCAAGGCAGATGGTGGTAGGGCTTGGTGAGGGCAAGAGGACTGGAGACTATCCCTGTATTCCATCAATCCTGATCCTTCAATCATCTTTACATTCTCATTTTGACTCCCTGTTTTCTTCTTTCTGCTCTTCTGAGCACACGTCCATGCATCCACACACCTGTCCATCCACCCATCTATATCTATTCATCCCTCTATCACATAGCATTAGGATTGACTAGAGGACCCCAGAATCTACAGTCATTAACTAGGCACCATGGAGAAGACACAATGAAACACAGCATATTATCCATGTACTTAAACCAAAAGTCAATGAGTACTTTACTCTCTCCAGGCACTCCTGTTTTAGGATGTTGTTTGGCCCTCATCCTGAGATTTTTGGTGCCTTTTGTAGTGCCATTTTATAGCAGAGAAGGCTGAGGCTCAGAAAGTGTGGTTCTGAAGCTGAGTGGCAGCATTTGTATTGGAGCTCAGATATGCAGATGTAAGTATCACCCTCCACTTTGAATTCTCTACCACAGGGCCCTGGAGTTGCTTAGCATTTTGGGGTGGGTCTGGTCTCACCTTGGTTGAATGTATTAAGCAGTGCTCTATCTTTTGTTGTCTTAATGTATTCCTAGCCTTATGACTGCTTTAGTGATGAGAAGAGCACTACTTTCCAAGTCCTGGGTTCTAGTCCCAGTTCTGTCCCAAACTTTCTGTGTGACATTTGTCTGAGCCTCAGCTTTTTGAATTGCAAAATGGGACACAAGCCTCTATTTTGCAGAGCCTCACAGGATATAAAGATCAGAGAAAAGATAGGTAGAAAAATAGTTTTTAAACTCTAGAGTGTTGTAGGAGAGCGAAAGACTGCTGGTTACCTAAAATCCTGAGCCAGTTTCCAAATCAATTTTTGTACTTTTTCATTTTCTCTTTAACTTTAGATACAAAAAATATTTTTGGGGTGGGGGGAGGGGGGAGGGATAGCATTAGGAGATATACCTAATGTAAATGATGAGTTAATGGGTGCAGCACACCAACATGACACATGTATGCATATGTAACAAACCTGCACATTGTGCACATGTACCCTAGAACTTAAAGTATAATAATAATTTAAAAAATTATGAGGTATGCTTTTAAGAGAATCCTATTGAAAACCAAACCAGTGGGTTTTTTTTGAAAATATTTTAATTTACTCATTTGTGTTAAAAATATTGCAATGTAAGCAGGCATTTCTAACTTTAATGATGATTTCTCTCAGCTCCTTTAACATTTATTTCTCTGATTTTTGGCTCTACACAAGGTTTGAAAACTTTACTTTCATTTTTGTAAATTATCTTTATTTCTCTCACAGATTTGTAGTGTTTTTCTTCTCCTTGGTGTTATGCAGCCTGTTTTAAGTAATTTATTTTTTTAAGGAATTAATTTCACTATTTTTCTCTTTTTGGCACACTGCATGTTTGAATTCAAGCACTTATATCTGGTTTTCACTTGATTTTAGCCAAAAGGCTGAGAAGCAATTATGTCTGCTTTTCAATTTTAGAAACTTATGAGTCACCAACTCCGAATATTGACTTTGATTTTGAAAATATATTCTATAAAAATAATCAGACTTGTTTACTCCATCTCATTCTCCCTGTCATACATGTATATGTTAGATTTTATTAATATAATTTTTCTCCTTTTATTTGTCTTTACAGTAGCTAATTACTGCTTCGTGTTCTAGTTCACTAATCTTCTCATCAGCTCAGACTAATTTAATGTTTCACACATATGTTGTATATTAAGTAGACTGATTATATTTTCAATTGTTTCCTTCACATTTGGCTGTTTTTTTCTCTTTTTTTCTTTCTTTCTTTCTTTTTTTTCTTTTTTGCTGGTCTCAGTTTTTAATTGTGGCAGGGCCTCAAGCATGTGCACGCGTGCGTGCGCACACACGCACACACACTAAGGCTTCAGATCTTGTTGAAAGCTGCAATGTCGACACTCTGCATGTGCTCTTCAAACTTGGCGATCTCCTCCCCCAGCAAGTCTGTCCCCGCCTTGTCATCCTCCACCACACACTGAGCCTGCAGCTTCTGGATACCATAGCCCATGGGCACCAGCTTAGAGTCCCCCTAGAGCAGCTGGTCCAGCTGGATGGAGCACACACAAGCTTCCGGCTGGGCCATGTTAGTCTCAGCATCCCAAGGCTTGACATCCAGCAGATGGAGGACTTGCCACCAGTGCGGGCTTCTTGGCGTTTTTCTCTGTGTACTGCCACAGTCACTCCTCCTGCAGCAGTACTGCCTCCTTGTCCTCCTCCTCATTGTCACTGGCAAACAGGGCAATACCAAGACCAGCACAGTCGGGGAGACCCTAACCCAGTGGTGCTAGAGGAATTAAAGACACACACATGGAAATATAGCCTGTGGAACGGGAAATCAGGGGACTCACAGCCTTCAGAGCTGAGAGCCTTGAACAGAGTTTTACCCATATTTACTGACAGCAAGCCAGTGATAAGCATTGTTTCTACAGATCATAGATTAACTAAAACAAGAAACAAAGGGTTAGGCTCTGTCTAGTTATCTGCAACAGGAACATGTCCTTAAGGCACAGATTGCTCATGCTATTGTTTGTGGTTCAGGAACACCTTTTAGCAGATTTCCCACCCTGGGTGGGCCAGGTGTTTCTTGTTCTCATTCCGGTAAACCCACAACCTTCAGGGTGAGTGTCATGGCCATCACTAACATGTCACAGTGCTGCAGAGATTTTGTTTATGGCCAGTTTGGGGGTCAATTTATGACCAGATTTGGGGGCCTATCCTCAGGAAGTCAATGTCATCATCCTCATCATCCTCTGCTGGTTTGGCTGGCTTCTTAGTTGGCTCCACTTGGCTCATGAGAGACACATTCTGGGTTTGCGGGGCTGTGGTGCCCAGGCAAGCTCTTCTCCAGCATGTTCAGTTGGGCCTCCAGCTTGGAAATGGCCTGCTGCATTTCCTGCACCAACCTGCACAGGCTCTGGTTCTCCACTTCCAGACTGGTGATCTGGAAGACGAGCTCATTGTTGTTTCCGCTGGGTCCGCTGGAGGCCCCGGGACATGAGCTTGGGGCCTGAGCTTCTGACCAGGGATTTCTGGAAATTCTGTCTGGCTCTCGCAATGTCATGGAGGATCATGCTGGCGCTGTTCTCCTGGTGGGAGGCACCGGCCACAGGCTTGTTCATCTGCTCGAAGAATCTCCTTTCTGCATTGTCATATTTTAACTTGTCGAACCAGATCTTCTCATGTACTAGGAAGTTTGTAGCCATTTTTCTGATGCCAGCCAAGGATGCAGTGACCAGGAAGGAGGAATCGGCGGATGCGGGACACCTGAGGAAAGGCTGGCTGTTTTTCAAATATGGCTTGTTGCTGGGCACAGTGGCTCATGCCTGTAATCCCAGCACTTTGGGAGGCCAAGGCGGGCGGATCACCTGAGGTAGGGAGTTGGAGACCAGCCTGACCAACATGGAGAAACCCCATCTCTACTAAAAATACAAAATTAGCTGGGCATGGTGGTGGGTGCCTATAATCCCAGCCACTTGGGAGGCTGAGTCAGGAGAATCGCTTGAACCCAGGAGGCAGAGGTTGTGATGAGCCAAGATCATACCATTGCACTCCAGCCTGGGCAATAAGAGCAAAACTCCGTCTCACAAAACGAAAAACAAAACAAAACAAAACCCCCCCCCCACACAAAACAAACAAATGTGACTTGTCACCCTTATAACTTCTTGTACTTTTCACATTATTAGTATATTTTCTGTTTCCCCCATTGTCTTGGATTAAATATTTTAAACCTAAGTCCTGTAACTGTGGGTAATATAAGTTGTAATTTGGTTCTCACTTGTGAAAGATATCATGTTTGCAATGTCTGCAGTTAGCTTATGTTGTTATTATTTTTTTTTTTTTTTGTAGACAAGGATTTTTATTTTATTTTTTAGGGTGTTTTTAAAAATTATACTTTAAGTTCTAGGGTACATGTGCACAACGTGCAGGTTTGTTACATATGTATACCTGTGCCATGTTGGTGTGCTGCACCCATTAACTCGTCATTTACATTAGATATTTCTCTGAATGTTATCCCTCCCTCCCTATGTTGTTATTTTTTAATTTGTCTTATGGCAAGTTGGACAACCCACAGAAATTTGTTATTTGTGTGTTCACCCGTATCTAAGAAGAGCACTAGCTTCTTAGTTTAATTACTTTCTGGATCCTTCCTTTGGTTTTCTTTTGTACCTGGAAAGTTCTCATATGTTTCTTTATATTCTACTAAGGATTTTTAAAGTTCTTGTAACTTTCTCAGAATTTTAGCATGTAAAATATTTTTATATTTAAAGATTTCAGAATACATAATATCTTTCCAAAATGCACAAATATCAACAGCATATAACTGAGGAAATTATTTTACAATTTTCTTGTGTGACAGACAAATATCTCATGAGAAATCTCAAGTCGTATCAGTTAGAACATATTCTTTCCTCAATATACCATAATTTTTAATACTAAAAAATTGATTTTATATTTTTACAAATATCTGAAGTAAATGTACTTAACTGTAGAGAATAATACCTACATATGGCCAGAATACTGTTTTTCTGTATCAGTAAGACAATGCTGGCAAAATTACTGACCTAAATTCAAGTTTTTGGCTTTGATCACCATGCTTCTTCATTAGCATGTTTCTTTTGTTTCTTCTTCTTCTTCTTCTTCTTCTTCTTCTTCTTCTTCATCTTATTTATTTATTTTTTTTGAGACACAGTTTCACTCTTGTTGCCCAGGCTGGAGTGCAATGGTGCGATCTCGGCTCACCACAACTTTCACTTCCCAAGTTCAAGTGATCCTCCTGCCTCAGTCTCCCCAGTAGCTGAGATTACAGGCATGCGCCACCATGCCCTGCTAATTTTGTATTTTTAGTAGAGACGGGATTTCTCCATGTTGGTCAGGCTGGTCTCAAACTCCTGACCTCAGGTTATCCACCCACTTTGGTCTCCCAAAGTGCTGGGATTACATTCGTGACCCACTGCGGCCGGCCAGCACTGTTCTAAATCAATAAAAATGATCTCAGTTTAAATTTTCCATTTGATTAAGAACTTAATTTTAAAATTTTATTTTTTGAGGCACCATCCTGCTTTGTCACCCAGGTAAGTGCAGTGTCAGGATCACAGCTCATTGCAGCCTCAGCATCCTAGGCTCAAGTGATCCTTAAATGTCATAATTAATTAATTAATTTTTTTTTGGTAGAGATGAGGTCTCACTATATTGCTCAGGCTGGTCTTAAACTTCTGGGCTCAAGTAATTCTTCTGCACTGGCCTCCCACAGTGCAGGAATTACAGGCATGAGCTGGTGCATCCAGTACTTTAAAAATTTTTAATGAGATTTCTATTTGGCTACATATGACTTGAATTCATTTTCATTAATAATTTTCATTGTTATACAAAAAACTAGCCGGGCGAGGTGGCGGGCTCCTGTAGTCCCAGCTACTCGGGAGGCTGAGGCAGGAGAATGGCGTAAAAACCCAGGAGGCGGAGCTTGCAGTGAGCTGAGATCCGGCCACTGCACTCTAGCCTGGGCGACAGAGCGAGACTCCGTCTCAAGAAAAAAAAAAAAAAAAAAAAAAATAATAATAATTTTCATTGTGATTTACAATGCTCAGAAAATACTACCTCCTGGGTTTCTGCTTTCGTAAATTCAACGACATATATTAGGCCTGAAACCTTTCCATTTAAAATAATTGTCTGGTGTTTGAAAAGAATGGGCATTTTTATTTACTGGCCAAAATTGCTGCCCATTTATTTATATGCCTAATTAGTCAAACTTTCTAATAAAATTATTTAACATTATTTATATTCATACCATTATTGCATAGCAAAAGATTTAATTTCCTTAATTACATTAATGGCCTTAATGTAACCTAGTATAAGTAAAAATGTGACAGAGGCTGGGGAGGAAGTGGTTGAAGAAAGAAAAAATGTTGATGGACGTGGACCAAGTTTCACTTAGGAGAAATAAGATTCAATGATTAATTGCACAGAATATTGACTATAATAAATAATAATGCAGTGTATATTTCAAAATTGGTATAAAAAGATTTTAAATGTTTTTGTCACAAAAGTATAATAAGTATGTGAGGTAATGAATTTGTTATTTAGCTTGATTTAAACATTTTGCAGCATAAACATAAAAATATGACAGTGGACCCAACAAATACATACTTAGGATGTTATAATTATATAATTATATTGAGACAGAGTGTTGCTCTGTCACCAGGCTGGAGTGCAGTGGCATGATCTCCGCTCACTGCAACCTCCGCCTCCCGGGTTCAAGCAATTCCCCTGCCTCAGCTTCCTGAGTAGCTGGAATTACAGTTGCGTGCCACCAGGCCTGGCTAATTTTTGTATTTTTAGTAGAGATGGGGTTTCACCAAGTTGGTCAGGCTAGTCTCAAACTCCTGACCTCGTGATCCGCCCACCTTGGCCTCCCAAAGTGCTGGGATTACAGGTATGAGCCACTGCGCCCAGCCAATAATCACTATTTTTATAAAGAAAATACAGTTTTTTAAAGAGAGAAGAGATTATAGAAGTCAGAGACAAGTACAATTTATTGTGATTGGAACTAAATGCTATCAGAAGATTTACTATGTATGTGAAATTCTTTGACAAACTTTATGAACTTCAACTGGTGACAGGAAATCTCATTGTTCTCCTCTTTCTTTTTAAAGACAAAGTCAACTTTACTACATTGCAATAATTTTTCTTAGGGTAAAACTTGGGATTCACAATTATCTCAGGGTTAATGGTGAATGTATTTTAAAAATTCTCTGATAGTCCTGACTGATCTTAGTAGGTCTAGTTCGGTTCTCATTGAATTGGATCACCTCATAGTCCCTTTTTTTTTTTTTTTTTTTTTTTTTTGAGACGGAGTCTCGCTCTGTCACCCAGGCTGGAGTGCAGTGGCCGGATCTCTGCTCACTGCAAGCTCCGCCTCCCGGGTTTACGCCATTCTCCTGGCTCAGCCTCCCGAGTAGCTGGGACTACAGGCGCTCGCCACCTCGCCCGGCTAGTTTTTCGTACTTTTTAGTAGAGACGGGGTTTCACCGTGTTAGCCAGGATGGTCTCGATCTCCTGACCTCGTGATCCGCCCGTCTCGGCCTCCCAAAGTGCTAGGATTACAGGCTTGAGCCACCGCGCCCGGCCTCTCATAGTCCCTTAATAAGCCAACTTTAAGAGGAATATACTTTCCGTTTTTTGAGAATTGTTTGAGTCATTGCCTGATGCAAGTAACAGACATAGACATGAACAGGTTACAAAAGATAAATAATGTCCCTAATGTACCAAAAAACTTTTTAAAACTGAGTCTCTTAGGACTCATCCCATGCAAATGAGTCCAAAAACACAATAATAACGAATAAAATACAATTTTCTGCAATGGAAGATATCTGAGGATCACTGAAAACAACAAAGTTGGCCAGCCACTGTGGCTCATGCCTGTAAACCCAGCACTTTGGGAGGCCGAGGCGGGTGGTTCACAAGGTCAGGAGTTCAAAACCAGCCTGGCCAACATGGTGAAACCCCATCTCTACTAAAAATACAAAAATTAGCCAGGTGTGGTGGTGTGTGCCTGTAATCCCGGCTACTTGGGAAGCTGAGACAGAAGAATCACTTGAACCCAGGAGGTGGAGGTGGCAGTGAACTGAGATCGCACCACTGCACTAGAAATAAAAAAGAAGATATAAAAAATGAAAGAGAAAGAAGAAAGTGGATTACTCACAATAGCCAAGATATGGAATCGACCTAAATGGTCATCAACAGTTGAATGAATAAAGAAAATGTGGTCTATTTACACAATGGAATGCTATTCAGCCCTTAAAAAGAAGAAAGCCTTGTTATTTGCAAAAAGCTTAATGAACCTAAAGGACATTATGCTAAGTAAAATAAGCCAGCATTGGAAAAAATTTTTAAAAAGATCTCATTTCTATGCAGAGTGTAAAAGAAAAATCAAACTCATAGAAGCAGAGAGTAGAATAATGATTGCCTGCAACTGTGGGTGGAAAAGATGTTGGCCAAACATAATGGGTCTTTCCTACATCTATTACCTTAACAGATGTTATTTTCCTTGTAGTTTTGATTCACTAGGGAATTGAAACATATCCTGAAGAATCAAAACTGAAGGAATAATGTATTTGTTAAAGCAATGCAGGTTGTATACTGACATTTCAGAGGCTTAGCAAAATAATATATTTTCTTCTCACATTATCCCTTATGGTTTTTTCCTTGATAAAAAGACTTCCTCATGATATTTTAGTAATCATTTCTTCTTTCATCTTCTATCTGCATCCTCCTCTTTCTTCTGTGAATAAATTAACAAAGAGATGCAGAAAAGACACATTTGCTTTTTACCCACACATCGCTTCCACTCACTAGTAGTCAACGTAAGTAGAGCTGAGAACAGCAGTTTTCTGGCAGGACACTTCTCAGCAATAAACAAAACCCTGAAAGAAAAGTGTAGATTTTTCATGAAAAGCTAATGTATTTTAAGCAAAATAAGCACATGCATCAATAATAAAATGCTTGTGGCAAAATATAGGTCCGTTTTATTGATTTCTATGGAGCTCAGGTAATATTTGACCAAAAGCTAGGCAATATACAGCAGAAAAAGGAATATTTTTTGAAATAAGAATATTGTGAAGTTATTCTGTCAAAAGAAGTAAAAATATTATGACCTCATACTAACAGTCTCATCTATAGTTCTACAACATCAAATGCTTTTTATTAAAAATTGTATTTTATACAGGTATCCAATTTGTATCACCCTCCTTCGCTATTTCAATGCCTTCTCCACTTTATATCAGTGGGAAACAGGCCACCTGGTCCCTGGAAAGCATGTGGTGCTATTGCTACTTTAACGATGATGAAAAAATGCACTTGTTTGGGTGGTACTGATGTGCCCAAAGGACTGTTTTCTTTATTCTTCTCTAAATTTACTGATAAAATAAAATTCTTAACTAAGAAGACTTTATCTCATTCATGTATATATTATGAAATTTTGTTGACACTTAAGTGTCTCTGACTTACCAGGAATATTGAAATTTTCCATAAATTCAATTGAGCACTGTAAATAAACAATTGTTTACTAATAGCCTTTGGGAGGCAGAGTAAGATTTGTAGAATTTCTTTATAATGTGTTCCTAGTAATCCCTCTGAACACAGCATTCTCAATTTTTAATATTCACCCTGAGTCACTCAGGGGAAATTGGTATCTCTGTAAACAGGCAGAAGAAGGTGCTAGGTGGAGGTGCATCACATTGCACAGAAATGATGTCCACACACACCTATAAGGGCCTTAATTTAATGGACTGTTAGTTACATGGCTACATACTTACTGAATCTAGTCATACTATCTTTTGTCAGCTAATGGCATTTGTTACCTATTAATTCAATACAATTATTTGCTTGGCTGAAAAATAAATCCTTTGTTAATTTATTGTAAATTGAGAGATTAGATTTGCAATCTTCAATCTTTTAATGTTAAAGCAAATCAGAGAAGAGCAATGTATGTATATAGTATCCATTTCCTATCTATGAAATTTATCTTTGTATTGCCTTGAAAACCCTAGGTAGCCACCTAAAGAATGCCCTCTTCAAATCCTTTAGCCAGGATTTTAGACTCCAAAAATAAAAAACTTAATGATAGACCAAAGTCTAAATCTTCTCTTTGCTTCTTGTCAGGAATCTGGCCATTTCAAAAAGCATGTCAATTATGCCAAGCCATTGAAAAGATGTGGTTTTGACTAGTTTTATCCCATTTCATTTTTTTTCTAATTGTTACTTTTATCATGTTAATCTAAGAGCAAATATCTACATAAGCGTTCTTGCATTCAAGCAATATTTATATTATGACTAGGTGTGACGGCTCATGCCTGTAATCTCAGCACTTTTGGAGGCCGAGGTGGGCAGATCACTTGAGGTCAGAAGTTCAAGACTAGCCTGGCAAACATGGTGAAACCTCATCTCTACTAAAAATACAAAAGTTAACCAGGTGTGGTGGTGTGTGCCTGTAGTTTCAGCTGCTTTGCAGGCTGAGGCAGGACAATAAGCTGAACCTGGGAAATGGAGGTTGCAATGACCTGAGATCCTGCCACTGCACTTCAGCTGGAGTAATGAAGTGAGACTCTGTCTCCAAAAAAAAGAAAAGAAGTGTGTGTGTGTGTGTGTGTGTGTGTGTGTGTTTAAAGTTCAATATTGTATTACAGTATAGAAGAATCCTCTAAAAATATTAACTTCTTTCTGGCTTATTCTTTGTGTACCATTTTATACATTCACAAAAACATTAAACAATGAAAATGTACCCAATTATTCAATTTTTGTTAATTTTTATTAAAAGTGAGAGTTAAAAATAATTATTTCTTTTCTGGTTAAAGAAGTTTTTGTTTTGTTTTGTTTTTTTGAGACAGAGCCTCACTCTGTCACCCAGGCTGGAGTGCAGTGGCTCGATCTTGGCTTACTGCAACCTCCACCTCCCAGGTTCAAGCGATTAAAGATGGTTTTTATTGTTATACTCAGGACTGTTATCTCTGGAGACACATTTGCCTGTGTTTTAATATTGGCTCTGTTTCTTTCTCTGCAAACTGAGGATAATAACAACACCTATGTTATTCAGTTACTGTGAGAATTAAATTTATTAACACATAATAGTATTATAGTTAATGCTCAGTACAAATTAACAATTAATAAGATATGTATATGCTGAATTACACTAGTATGTTAAGATGGAAATGCCCTTTTATAGCACGAGTTTTTTGATCAATATATTTAATTTTTAAAAATAAATGTTGTATAGATACACAATGAAATACTATTCAGCCTTAAAAGGTGGTAAATTTCATCATTTGAAACAATATAGATAAATTTAGAAGACATCATACTAGATGGAATAATCCTGACACAGAAAGACAAATACTACATGATTTTATATATATATATATACACACATACACACACACACACACACACACACACACACACACACACAGAATAAAATTTAACTCGGGGTGCAAAGCAAGCCGCTAGATCCATAAAGAACCCAGCCAACCTGCAAAGGGAGGGGAGGGGATGAGCTGTGAGGAGAGCGGGGCCCAAGAACCATGTCTACCCGGGAGTCCTTTAACCTGGAAAGTTACAAATTGGACAAAAGCTTCCGGCTAACCAGATTCACTGAACTTAAGGCTGCAAAGTGCCCCAAGATATCCTGCAAAAATTGCTGGAATCTTTACAGGCGAACCACTTCCAAGAAGATGAGCAATTTTTGGGAGCCGTTATGCCAAGGCTTGGCATTGGAATGGATACTTGTGTCATTCCTTTGAGACACAGTGGGCTTTCCTTGGTTCAAATCACAGATTACATTTACCTGATCGTAGACGACTCCTATATGATGGGCAGGGTAGCATGTGCCAATGTCCTCAGTGACCTCTATGCAATGGGGGTCACGGAATGTGGCAATATGCTGATGCTCCTCAGAATCAATAATAAAATGATCGACAGGGAAAGAGATAAAGTGATGCTTCTGATTATCCAAGGTTTTAAAGATGCAGCTGAATAAACAGGAACATCTGTAACAGGCAGCCAAACAGTACTAAACCCCTGGATTGTCCTGGGAGGAGTCGCTACCACTGTCTGCCAGCCCAGTGAATTTATCATGCCAGACAATGCAGTGCCAGGGGACGTGCTGGTGTTGACAAAACCCCTGGGGACACAGGTGGCAGTGACTGTGCACCAGTGGCTGGATATTCCTGAGAAATGGAATAAGATTAAACTAGTGGTCACCCAAGAAGATGTAGAGCTGGCCTACCAGAAGGTGATGATGAACATGGGGAGGCTCAACAGGACAGGCGGCCTTCTGATCTGTTTACCACGTGAGCAAGCAGCTCGGTTCTGTGCAGAGATAAAGTCCTCCAGATGTGGTGAAGGCCACCAAGCATGATTATTGGGATTGTAGAGAAGGGCAACCACACAGCCAGAATCATAGACAAACCCTGGATCATCAAGATCGCACCACAAGTGGCCACTCAAAATGTGAATCCCACACCTGGGGCCACCTCTTAATCTAGACAGAAATAGCTGTTTGGTTTTGTTTTAAAATAGATCTATTTCCGTTATCGTCACTTCAATTAAAGACTATAAGCAACAAAAATCTCATTATATCTACACATCGGGTGACCTTAGGTCGGTTTGTAAGTGGATACAATTAATAAAATAAAATCCATTGCCTTTTTTTCTTGTTACATTAACTGAAGATGTACCTAATCTTGAGGCAGCATCTGAGTTAAGAATTATATTGTTATCTAATACTGATGATTCATTTTGAATCTTTCAACACTTATCTCTTGCCACATAGGCTCTTTTTAAAGGTGCTTTCACATAGCACAGACATAACCAGTAGTCGTGTCAAATAGCAGTCGGTGTCTTCATTTTATGTATATTTATCATATAAGTTTGATTTTTTTTAAGCGTCTTGAATGGTTTTCTGGAGAGACAGCATTGGTCAGTGGCACATGATGGCATCCCAGTCATAAGAAGGTTGCATGATTCCTTTGAATGTTTGATTTGAAAAGCCTAGTCTTGTCTCTCAAGAGCATCTCGGACCCAGAACATTCTCCAGTAGTGCATTGGTTCAACACGGCAAGTGCTTCGCTCCTTGGAAGACACTTTGAAGACAAAAAAGAAATATTATTTCTTTTTTTTAATGTAGTCTTCCTGATATTTACAGTAATCCCACTAACTGTTTTCTTTATTGATAGCAAAAAAAGGATACTTTTTGCAACGTTCTATAGTGCTATAAGGAATTGCCTTCCAAATGGAGGTTCATGTATAATACTCATTTACAATTCAATATATAAATAATTTTTAAATATAATCAATAATAAAGACTGTTCTGTGGATGGTAGTGTTTAATACATTTTATATTTTGTATAGTGATTTTAGGCCTTTTGTTTTCTTAAAATCAGCAGCTTTTTAGCCTAATTCTTAGCATTATTTTGTCCTTTGTGCCAGTATGTTTTTGTGCACGCTTTTTGTGATCTGTGTCAAAAACCTGCATTGCCAACATTGCAGCTCGAACTTAAACTTGTTATTCAAATACATATTTATTTTTTTAATTACTCTTGTATAAAAAAAAAGAATAAAGTTTAACTCAAAAAAGTAGAAAGTGGAATAATCTTTACCAGAGGCTGGGTGTGGTGGGAAGGAAACAGAGAGGGGTTGATCAAAAAATACAAAGTTTCAAATAGACAGGATAAACAGGTTTTGAGATCTATTGCACAGCAGGGTGACTATAGTAAACAATAACGTATATTTTAGAATAACTAAGAGTAAATTTCAAGTATCTCACCACAAAAAATAATAGGTAAGCAAGTTGTTATTTAACTCGACATAATCATTTCATACTACATACATATATTCAAATATCTCATTGTACCCCATAATGTACATTATCTGATTGGTCAGTGAAAATACTATTAATATATATATTTTTAAAAGGATAGTATTTAAAACATTCAACTACTATTATACCCCCAGACTGACTAGAAGAAACACTGGTTACAAACCACTGATGTGGCCACTTTGTTTTTTGGTTTAACATTAATCATGATCAAAAAGAATCAACAAAGAAGAGTGAATAAATTTCCCTCATACTCAGTATGTGCTAGGGACTTATTGGGCACATTTATTTGTATTAACTGCTTTAATTTTACCAAAACCCTAAGATTTAGGCAGTAAAGAGCTGAAGAGTCAAGTACAGAGAGATCAAGAAACTGTATTCATGTCATACAGCCCATAAATGGCAAAACTGGAAGGCAACAAGGAACCACCTGATACAGAGTTTCCATCTTAACCATTAGGCCCAACACCCTCTCATCCAATGCTACTTTTTATTTTTGACCTAACATTTTTAGCTTTGAATTTTCTAAATTAGTAGAAATAAAGAGAAATTTTAAAAACCCTTTTTTGGGAAAAAAAAATAGTGAACAGGAGGCAAGGACTAGATTGCAGCTCCCACTCAGAGCAGTATGTGGAGACTCACTTCATTAACTTTTGCTCCAGAAGTACCGCAGGAATAAACCAGGAGAGCTGAGAGAATGTGAAGACCCTATGAAGGAAGCAAGTTGCTCCTGCAGGACCTGGCAGACAGCCAAAATATTGATAGTGTTCAAGATGTGAAAGTGGGAAAAAGGGATAGTCTGCCCTTGAACACATACCCTCACTAGGGAACCTGAAGTTCTAGAACATGGAATAAGAAATCTGACTTTACCTGGAGCTGAGTCAGTTTAGAGAGCTGAGCTACATACAGAGGTAGAAGAAGCAGGAAAAGCCCTGTGGGCTCTCTGACTCTTCTGGAAAGCCATTTTAGACCTGCCTCAAAGGGGTCCTCGGGGAGGGCTGCCAGGGGAACTTGGAAAGGACCACAGGGAGAAGGAAACCTCCAGCTGAACTTTCTAACAATTCTAACCAAACTTGAAGTCTCCTGACCAGAAACTCAGAAAGGGTGTGAATTGGGTGAGCAGACTCCACAGGCGGCAAGGCACAAAAGCCCTGCCTGCTTTTGCAGCTGGGAGACTAGTGGCCAGGGGCAGTCTCTTAGCTCTGCTCCCTCACTGCCTGGCAGAACAATCGGTGCTCTTGGGGGTGGGGAGCACGGTGGGAATGAGTCTTGCTTTTTTGGGTTGCATGAGAGATGGGTGAGGCATATAACTGCTGGCTTTCCCCGTCTCCACCACACCCCTGACAACCTGCGTGACACAGTAGAGGCAACCATAATCCTTTGGGAACATAACTCTATTGACCTGGGAACCACACCTCCATTTCCCACTGCAGCTGCAGCAAGCCCCGCCCAAGGAGAGGCTAAGCTCAAACACACCTACCCAGGGCCCCACATGATCTTCCCTCCCTACCCACCCTGGTAGCTGAAAACAAATATCATATATTCTTGGGAGTCCTAGGACCCCACCCATCACCTGATTCTCCCTATACTACCACAGCTGATGCTCCCTTGAAAGCACCACCTCCTGGCAAGTGGCCAACCAGTACAAAAATAGTGCATTAAACAACCAAAACTAAGGACTCTCACAGAGTCCAATTTATCATCTGCTACCTCCACAAAAGCAGGTGTTAATATCCACAGCTGAGAGACCTGCGTTCAATTCACATCAACTCTGTGTGGACAACCCTCAGTACCAGCCTGGAGCCTGACGGACCTGCTGAGTGGCTAGATCCAGAAGAGAGATAACAATCATTACAGCTTGGCTCTCAGGAAGCCACATTGATAAGAAAAAGGGGAGAGTACTACATCAAGAGAATACCCCATGGGACAAAATAATCTGAACAGTAGCCTTGACACTTAGACATTCCCTCGGACATAGCCTACCCAAGTGAGATGGAACCAGAAAAACAATTCTGGTAATATGACAAAACAAGGTTCTTTAACATTCCCCCAAAATCACACTCACCAGCAATGGATCTAAACCAAGAGGAAATCCCTGATTTACCTGAAAAAATAATTCAGAAGGTCAGTTATTAAACTAATCAAGGAGGCACTAGAGAAAGGTGAAGTCCAATTTAGGAAATAGAAAAAAAAAAATACAAGAAATAAGGGGAGAAATCTTCAGTTAAATAGATAGAATAAATGAAAAACAATTACAACTTCAGAAAATGAAGGACACACTTAGAGAAAAGCAAAATGTTCTGGAAAGTCTCAGCAATAGAATCAAGCAAGCAGAAGAAAGAAGTTCAGAGCTCAAAGACAAGGTTTTTGGATTAACCCAATCCAACAACAACAAAGAAAAAAAGAATGAGAAAAAATGAACAAAGCTTCCAAGAAGTTTGGAATTATTTTAAGTGAACAAAGCTAAGAATAATTGGTGTTGCTGAGGAGAAAGAGAAATCTAAAACTTTGGAAAGAAAATCCTATCAGATTAAGAACAGATTTCTCAGCAGAAACCCTACAAGCTAGAAAAGGTTGGGACATTATCTTTAGTCTCTTAAAATTAAACAATTATTAGCCAAGAATTTTTTATCCAGTAAAACTAAGCTTCATAAATGAAGAAAAGATACTGTCTCTTTCAGACAAACAAATGCTGAGAGCATTTGCCACTACCAAGTCAGCACTAAAAGAACTACTAAAAAGAGCTCAAAATATTGATACACCTCTTTGAAACACATCAAACAGAACCTCTTTATAGCATAAATCTCACAGGACCTAAAAACCAAAAATACAATTTAAAAAAAACAGTTTTCAGGTCACAAACAGCACAGTGAATAAAATAGTACCTTACATCTCAATACTAACATTGAAAGTAAATGGCCTGAATGCTCCACTTAAAAAATACAGAATTGAAGAATTGATAAGAATTCACCAACCAATTATCTGCTGCCTTTGAGAGACTCATCTAACATAAGGATTCACATAAAACTTAAGGTAATGGAGTGGAAGAAAACATTCCATGCAAATAGACACCAAAAGCAAACAGGAGTAGCTATTTTTATATCAGACAAAGCAAACTTTAAAGCAATAGCAGTTAAAGAAGACAAAGAGGGACATTTTATCATAATAAAAGGCCTTGTCCAACAGAAAAATATCACAATCTTAAATACATATATGCATCTAACACTGGAGCTCCCAAATTTATAAAACAATTACTACTAGACCTAAGAAATGAGAGAGACAGTAACACAATAGTGGAAAATTTTAATATTCCACTGACAGCACTAGACAGTTCATCAAGACAGCAAGTCAACAAAGAAACAATGGACTTAAACTATACCCTAGAACAAATGAGCTTAACAGATACTTACAGAACATTCTTTTTTTTTTTTTTTTTTTTTTTTACAGACTGTTTCTGGCTCTGTTGCCCAGGCTGGAGTGCGGTGGCCGGATCTCAGCTCACTGCAAGCTCCGCCTCCCGGGTTCACGCCATTCTCCTGCCTCAGCCTCCCGAGTAGCTGGGACCACAGGCGCCCGCCACTTCTCCTGGCTAGTTTTTTGTATTTTTTAGTAGAGACGGGGTTTCACCTTGTTAGCCAGGATGGTCTCGATCTCCTGACCTCGTGATCCGCCCGTCTCGGCCTCCCAAAGTGCTGGGATTACAGGCTTGAGCCACCGCGCCCGGCCGATACTTACAGAACATTCTAACCAAGAACTGCAGAGAGAAAAAAAAAATATATATATATATATATATACGTATATATATATATATACACATATGTATATATATATATATATATAAAAGTAGAGATGGGGTTTCACCATGTAAGCCATGCTGGTCTCAAACTCCTGACCTCAAGTGATCTGCCCACCTCAGCCTCCCAAAGTGTGGGAATTACAGGTGTGAGCCACAAGGCCCAGCCTACAGATGCAAAAGGTCTTAACAAAATACTAGCTAACCAAATCAAACAACATATTTTTAAAAAATCCACTATAATCAAGTAGGTTTTATACCAAAGATTCATGGATGGTTTAACATGTAGAAGTCACTAAATGTGATATACCACATAAACAGAATTAAAACAAAAAATCACGATTATCTCAATAGATGCAGATAAAACATCTGACAAAATTCCAGGATCCCTTTATGATTAAAACCCTCAGCAAAATTGGCATACCAGAGACATATTTTAATGTAATAAAAGCCATCTATGACAAATCTACTGCCAACATAATACTGAATGGGGAAAAGTTGAAAGCATTTTTCTCTGAGAACTGGAACAAGACAAAAATGTCCAGTCTCACCATTTTCATTCAACATAGTACTGAGAGTCCTACCCAAAGTAGTCAAACAAGAGAAAGAAATAAAGGGCGTCCAAATTGGTAAAGAGGAGCTCAAACTGTAATTTTTTCCTGATGATATAATTGTATACCTAGAAAGCACTAAAGACTCCTCCAAAAATCTCCTAAAACTGATAAATTCAACAAAGTTTCAGAATACAAAATCAATGTACACAAATCAGTAGCTCTGCTATACACCAACAGCAACCAAGCTGAAAATCAAATTAAGACTTCAACCCCTTTTATAATAGTTGCACAAAAAGAAAAAAAAAATTACTTAGGAATATACCTAACCACGAAGGTGAACCATCTCTATGAGAAAAACTACAAAACACTGCTGAAAGAAATTACAGATGACACAAGCAAATGAAAATATATACCTACTCATGGATGGGTAGAATCAATATTGTGAAAATGACCATAATGCCAAAAGCAATCTACAAATTAAACACAATTGCCATCAAAATACTATCATTATTCTTCACAGAACTATAAAAAACAATCCTACAATTCATATGCAACCAAAAAAGAGCTTGCATAGCCAAAGCAAGACTAACCAAAACCAACAAATCTGAAGGCATCACATGACCTAACTTCAAACTACACTATAAGGCCACAGTCACCAAAACAACATGGTACTGGTATAAAAAACAGGCACGTAAGCCAACGGAACAGCATGGAGAACCCAGAAATACACTCAAATACTTACAGCCAACTGATCTTTCACAAAGCAAACAAAAACATAAAGTAGGAAAAGGACACCCTATTCAACAAATGGTGTTGGGGTAATTGGCAAGCCACATGTAGAAGAATACAACTGGGTCCTCATCTCCCACCTTATATAAAAATCAACTCAAGATGGATCTAAGACTTAAATCTAAGATCTAAGACCTAAAACTATAAACAAAAACCCACAGAGTGGGAGGAAATTTTCAAAATTTATACATCTGATGAAGGACTGAGATCCAGAATCTACAATGAATTCAAACAAATTAGCATAGAAAAAACAATCTCATTGAAAAGTGTGCTAAAAACACGAAGAGACAATTCTCAAAAGAAGATATAAAAATGGCCAGCAAACCTATGAAAAAAACAGGGAAATGCAAATCCAAACTACAATGTGATACCACCTTACTCCCACAAGAATTGCCATAATCAAATAATCAAAAAATAATAAATGTTCATGTGGATGCAGTGAAAAGGGAACACTTCTACACTGCTGGTGGGAATCTAAACTAGCACAACCACTATGGAAAAGAGTGTGGAGATGCTTTAAAGAACTAAAGGTAGAACTACCATTTGATCCACCAATCCCACTACTGGATGTCTACCCAGAGCAAAAAAAGATATCATACAAAAAAGATACTTGCACATGCATGTTTATAGCAGAATGATTTGCAGTTGCAAAAATGTGAAACAAACCTAAATGACCATCAATCAATGAGCAAACAAAGGAACTGTAGTATACATATGATGGAATACTAATCAGCTATAAAAAGGAATGAATTAATGTAATTCACAGCAGCCTAGATAGGACTGAAGACTATTATTCTAAGTGAAGTAACTCAGGAATGGAAAACCAAACATCGTATGTTTTCACTCACAAGTTGGAACTAAGTTATGAGTATGTAAAGGCATGAAAATGACACAATGGATGGTGGAGACTCAGAGAGGAATGTTGGCAAGGAGGTGAGAGATAAAACACTACAAATTGGGTTAAGTGTACACTGCTTGGGTGATGAGTGCACCAAAATCTCACAAATCACCACTAACAAACTTACTCAGCCGGGCACGGTGGCTCACACCTGTAATCCCAACACTTTGGGAGGCTGAGGTAGGCAGATCACAAGGTCAGGAGTTCCAGACCAGCCTGACCAACATGGTGAAACCCCATCTCTACTAAAAATACAAAAATTAGCCGGGCATGATGGCTTGCACCTGTAATCTCAGCTGCTCAGGAGGCTGAGGCAGGAGAATCGCTTGAACCCGGGAGGCAGAGGTTGCAGTGAGCCAAGATTGCGCCACTTTTTCCAGCCTTGGTGACACAGCGAGACTCCATCTCAAAAAAACAAAAAACAAAACAAAAACACATAAAACTTACTCATGTAACCAAATACCACCTGTTCCCCAAAACCTATGGGAAAAAAAAAAAAAGACTGAAGGGGACCTCAGGGCTCATCCAGACTCACCTTTCTCATTTTGCAGAAGAGAGGTTGGATATAGTGTCAATCTCACCTAGCCTTTAAGAGATCGACTCCAGACCTAAAATCAGACCCTCTGACTCCAAGCCCAAGTTCTCTTTAGCTGTCACTCTCTCTCTTCAAAGAACAAGAAAGAATCAAATTGAGAAAGGGAGTGGTAACACCCACACCCAGATTCTATTCTCCTGGGCACTGCCTTCCCTGTAGGACCTTTTTCATTCCCAGTGCTCATGTTATGCCTAAACCCTGGAAAAATGTGCCCTTTAAATCTCTGTGCACCCCTGAAACTAGCAGACATTAAAAGTAATAACAACAGGTTGGGCACACAGGCTTGTACCTGTGGTCCCAGCTAGTTGGGAGAGTGAGGCGGGAGGACATCTTAAACCCAAGAGTTCTAGGCTGCAGTGACTTAAAAAAATTTGACCTTGGCCGGCGCGGTGGCTCATGCCTGTAATCCCAGCACTTTGGGAGGTCGAGGCGGGCGGATCACAAGGTCAAGAGATTGAGACCAGCCTGGCCAACATGGTGAAACCCAGTCTCTACTAAAAATACAAAAATTAGCTGGGCATGGTGGCACGCGACTGCAGTCCCAGCCACTCAGTGGGCTGAAGCAGAACAATCTTTTGGACTGGGAGATGAAGGACCCAGTGAGCCGAGATCACACCACTGCACTCCAGCCTGGTGACAGAGCAAGACTCCGTCTCAAAAAATAAAAAAAAATTAAAAAATAAATTCACCTCAAAATCCCAGGAAATCAAAAGAGAAATAGATTAGTTCAAATTAAAAAACTGCTGCATGGAATCTGATACAATCAACAAAATGAGATAACTAAAAAAATAGAGAAAATATTTGCAAATCATACATGTGACAAGTGGTTAATATCAAAAATACATAAGAAACTCAAACGACTATATGACAAAAGACGATTAAAATGAGTGAAAGTCTTAAATATTTTTCAAGACATACATATGGTCAAGAGATACATAAAAATGCTCAATATAAGTTATTATCGGGGAAAGGAAAGCAAAAAAAACTGTATAAACTCATTTCTGTTAGAATTACTCTTATTTTTAAAAATGTGTTAGTCAAGGTGTGAAAAAATGGCAATGTTTGCACACTGTTGGTTTGAATGTGAATGAGGACAGTCATTATGAAAAACAAAATAAAGCTTTCTCAAAAAAATTTAAAATTAAACCACCATATAATTTTATTATTGGTTATATATCCAAAACAAATGAAATCAGAATGAAGAAACATTTGTGCTTGTTTTTTGCAACACTCTTCATAATTACCAAAATATAGAATCAGTGGTTTCAACATTTAATGAGTACACAAAGACAATGCGGCATATACACACTTTATATGGCATATACACATGGCATATAAAGATGAATGGAATACTATTCATCTTTAAAGAAGGAAATTTTATTATTTTCAATCACATGAATTAACCTGGAGGAAAACATTATATTTGTCAAAATAAGCCAGGCACAAAGATTATTATTTCATGATTTCACTTACAAAAGGATTCTAAAAAACTTAATCTTATTGAAGTAAAGTGGTGACCACCAGACACCAAGTTATTTAGGAGAAAGGAAGGTTTGAAAAGATGTTGATCAAAAAATACATAATTATAGTTAATAGAATAAGTTTAAGAGATTTTTTTTTGTACAGCATAGTGACTATAGATCAAAATAAGGTATTTGTAGTTTTGAAAGATGCTGACAATGTCATGTGCTCTTGTCACAAAAATGTTAACTATGTGAGGTAACATACCTAGAATTAAGCATTTGACGATGTATATATACTTCCAAATATTATGTTTTACAAAATAAATACACATTTCTTTATTACAGATAGTAATGGTATGAAAGACACTAAAAGGGCAGGTGTTGCTTATAGACTTCTGACTGGCCACTCTGGGAAAACAATAAACAAGCTTGCATAAAAAATAACACAAAATAGTTTAAAAGTTGCCATAATCTCCAAAATTTCTCCAGAGAAAATGACCAAGAAATTGACGACAGGTGAGTAAGAATATAAACTGTAGACTGATCTTCACTCACTAAAAAAACACACAAGAGAGTGAAATTCCTCTGAGTTGTAATATTAATATGGACAAGAAATATTCCGAATTTCAAATCCACAGATGTCATTTTATTATTTTGCAACCTTTAACATTCATACTTAAAAATAAAGGATTCAGCAGGGCACAGTGGCTCACGCCTGTAATCGCAGCTCTTTGGGAGGCTGAGGAGGGCGGATCACGAAGTCAGGAGTTCGAGACCAGTCTGGTCAATATGATGAAACCGCATCTCTACTAAAAATAATTAGCTGGGTGTGGTGACAGGCGCCTGCAGTCCTAGCTACTTGGGAGGCCAAGGCAGGAGAATTGCTTGAAACCAAGAGGCGGAGGTTGCAGTGAGCCGAGATCGCGCCACTGCACTCCAGCCTGGGTGACAGAGCAAGATTCCGTCTCATAAATAAATAAATAAATAAATAATTATGTGTTGTGCTATATCATAGAACATTAAATTTAAAATTCCTCACTTACCATTAATTCTTAATAGTTTAATTTCTAAGATGTATTTTCCAGCAAATATTAAATGTGTCACACTTCGTGTAAGAATTTAATTAAATTTTCCTTTTACAGACAGAGAAAAACAATGCTAAGTTATTTAATCCTCTCATCTGTGGACAGTGTATGCCTTTTATCTTAATTGATCTGAAAGTTATATTGATAAGCAAACTTTCTAATTAAAACAAATTTTTGAGTACATTAAAAATACCAACTTTCTCATCAAAACCTACAAAGTACCATGTAAAATGACATGGCATGAAGACAACAGTGAGAAAACTGTAGCCATCACATAGAAAAAGAAGGAGAAGACCTGTGATGAATACACAGAAGACACATAATAAGACAAACAAAACTAAAGATAATTAGGAAATAAGAGAAACAGAATTTCTCTTTAAGTTCAGCAATATTTAGCTTCGCAGCATGGAAAAAATATATTATTTCCACATGAAGAATCAATCTTATTTCTTCACTATTGATATTTTCCCTCTCCGACTTGAACTTACAAACTATCTCTAGCAGGAATATTTATGGCTTATGATGGAGCATCTGCTACACAGCAAGCACTGTCATGTTTGTTTGCTGCATTTATATATATAAAAAAATCATGACTTATGAAGCATCCCTAGTTCTTACCTGAACAAATTGGCTCAATAAATATACTTATGTCAATTATAATGAGAACAAAATAAGTTAAAAAATATAGGCTTATGTAGAATTCTCCAATGAAAAGAACAAAGTGAATGTCCTAATTAAATAAAATATAATACACAATTTTGGAAATATATCTAAAAATTATTTTGTGTGCACTAATTTTATAAAAATCATTATTAGTCAACAGCTCACATAATGAATACCTCATAAACTATAAAAGAAAAAATTATGAGACAAGAAAATTATAGGTCTAGCATGAGTACTAGGCAAGGAAAAACAGAAAATTTTCATGGACAGATTCTGAACCATAAGTCAGAAGATTTTATAGTAATGAATTTTTTAAAAAGCAGAGTATAGATTTACTTTCAGCATTTTAAAGGTTTTCAATTTCAGTTAATAAGTCACTTATTAAAATTTTGTTTTGTTACAATATTGCTTTGTTCTTGTGAAAATAGGTACCAACTCATATTCACACAAACATACTTAACCTGCAATTTTCTTTCACCTAAGGTTTATTTTTAGAGTAACATATGTGCATAGCTAACTCTATGTAAATCAAAACTAAAATTCTGTATGTTTGCAGGCAGAGAGAGACCACATGTTTGAAGAAAAATACGTAATAAATTTTTTAAAATGTTTAAACAGAACTCAGAATTTTAAGACTCAGGATTTTATTTATACTTGTAAATAATTTTTATGATACTCATAAAAATGACCCTGTAGTCAATAGCAATTTAATTGTACATTTTAAAGTAAGTAAAAGTGTAGAATGGGTTAGTAGTCCAAAAGATAGATGCTAGAGTTGATAGAAACTTCATTTACCCTGATCTGATTAATAAATTATATGACTGTATCAAAAAATGCCATATATGACATAAATATAAACAGATACTATGTACCCACAAAAATTGAGAAAACTAAGTTTAAATTATCAATAATAATAAAAATTTAACCAATGGGAACAATATTCATTAATTTATTTGCTGTTTGAAGCCACTGGCAAAAGAAATTATTGGAGATGTTAGTCCATGATGTTATCAAATAGTCTATCGTTACCATCTTTGACCTACACCCTTGAGTAAGGTGGGATAGGTTAAAGTTAGCAGCATAATAACACTTCATTGAATGCACAATGGTCTTATCATGTTAAAATTTTTAATTAAAAATTTAACTTTACAATAATCTAAATTTTTTAAGCTGTACTGCATTTTATTACATAAAAGTACGATTAGTAAAATTATATACTAATTAAATTTAACTAAAATTATTTTGTTTGGAGTATAATGCAGAAGAATACTACTGTCAACACTTACCTCATACATCACTCAATATTATAAACACAAGGAACCTCTCCACTTGGATTTTTATCATGCATCTTACATTGTGATGTCTTTACCCTTCCATAGAAAAATTCAAAACTAATATCCACCTAACAAAAAAGAATCTCTCATACCTTTGATGCAGCAATAATTGATCACATGCTTTCACTAGTGAATGCAATTGGAATGAAGAGCATGAAGTAATTTGAGTTTAATTACATCATTATTCACTTTTCATAAATTCTGCAATTTTTTTCAAGGAAAAAAGCATACTTTGAATGTAATTGTAACTCTGCAAAAATATTTCTACTTCTTTTAAAGTTATATAGAAATAATTTATCCACCTACTTTAGTTTTAGGTTATTTTGTATACTCAGCACATTTACTTAGTGCAGTGTTTGAAGTGTCAGTGCCTTAGATATTTCTACTGTGAATTCTTTGATACTTACATACTTATTTTTGAATTGTATTTTATATTTACTGCATCTGAAAAAATATAGTTTAGTATGCATCCCCTGGTGTTTTCTAAGCTGTAGTTTTTGAAAAATTTTTGAAATGTATTACATTTGTAGTTTTTCTCCGATATAAGACCTTGCCACACTGTTCCACAAAGTTTGTAGGGTTTCTCTTCTGACTATGAATTATCTGTATGTCTTGTAAGGTCTGTGAGGACTGGTTAGACAGGCTTTTCCACATTCTTCACATTTGTAGGGTTTCTCTCCAGTATGAATTTTCTTATGTGCACTTTAAAGGATTGAAGATCGGCTGAACACAGTTTTTCACACATGTCTATTACAGCCCTTTGTAGGCAGTTTTGTCTCCAGTATGAATTCAACTTATGAGTTCAAGATAAGCTTTGCGGACACAGTTAAAAGATTTCGCTACTACATTCTTCACATATTAGTGGGGTTTCATGGCTCATGCCTATAGACCCATCTACTCTTGATGTGTAAGTAAGAGAATTGCTTGAAAACTGAAGTTAAAGGTTTCAGTAAGCCACGATTCTTCACCATTTGTAGGGTTTCTGCTCTAGGTGTCAGATTTTTACTTATGTCTCAGTAAGTTATGAAGATAGGTTAAAAGACTTTGCACAAAAACATTAACCTCACACTTTGAGTTTTTGATAGTAATCGAATTTCTCATGCTGGTATGAAGTATTAAGTCTCTGATGTTTAGTAAGGTGTTGGGGACTTCTTAAAGACCTTGCCACATTGTTCACATCTGTAGGGTTTCTCTTCTGAAGTATGAATGCTATCTTGTGTCTAGTAAGGTGTGAGGACTGGTTAAAGGCTTTGCCACAGTGTGCACATTTATAGGAGTTTTTCTCCAGTATGAATAATCTTATGTTTAGTCAAGTGCTTGAGGACCATTGGTGAAAGGCTTTGTCCACATTCTTCACATTTGTAGGGTTTCTCTACCAGTATGAATTTTCTTTATGTGCACTAAGGATTGGAAGATCGTGTGAAAAGTTATTGTCCACATCTCTTTACATTTGTAGGGTTTTTCTCCAGTATGAATTAACTTATGTTCAGTAAGCTTTGCGGACAAGTTAAAAGTATTTGCCACATTCTTCACATTTGTGGGGTTTCTCTCTAGCTATGAATTATCTTATGTGTAGTAAGGGTTGAAAACTGGTTAAAGGTTTTGCCACATTCTTCACATTTGTAGGGTTTCTCTCTAGTGTCATGAATTTTCTTATGTGTCAGTAAGTTATGAAGATAGGTTAAAAGCTTTCGCCACATTCCTCGACATTTGTATGGTTTCTGCTCCAGTATGAATTACTCTGATGTTTAGTAAGGGTTGGGGACTTCGTTAAAAGACCTTGCCACATTGTTCACATCTGTAGGGTTTCTCTTCAGTATGAATTATCTTGTGTCGTAGTAAGGTGTGAGGACTGGTTAAAGGCTTTGCCACAGTGTGCACATTTATAGGGTTTTATCTCCAGTATGAATAATCTTATGTTTAGTAAGGCTGTGAGGATTGGTGAAAGGCTTTTCCACATTCTTCACATTTGTAGGGCTTTCTCTCCAGTGTGAATTTTCTTATTTTTAGAAAGGTTTGTGGACCAGTTGGCTAAAGGTTTTTGCCACATTGCTTCACATTTGTAAGAAATTCTCTCTAGTGTGAATGATCTTTTATATTGAGTTAGACGTGAACACATGCAAAATGATTTGTCACATTCTTTACATCTGAAATGTTTATTTTCAGTACGTCTTATCTTGTGTCTATTTGAATTTGAAAATTTATGAATGACTTTTACATATTTATTACACTGAAATATTTTGCTCTAGGTAGTTTTTAAACATTGGTCAAGTCCATTATAACCTACTTGGTGTCCCTTACACTCATCCATACTTTTACAGCTTTTTCTTAACTGTAAATTCTTAGGTCCATACTTTCCATATCTGCTCAGTGTCACCTTCTGGAAAGAATCTCTTATGTTCTGCTCTAGCCAAAGGTCTTGGGCAAAACGAGAACACATAGCTGAAAGAAACAAAAATAACAAATTACTCCACCTGCTAGACTCAGATGAATATACTTTACAAATTTAACCTATAAAATCATACCAACTACATAAGCAAGACGGCATAGCAAAATACCACAGGTTCTGATTCCTTCATAGATATATAAATGTAACAAAAACATACTGACCAAAACCTATCTGTGGAGAATTAATAAATGAGTTAAGTGTGTGCAGTGCCCCAGGTTTGCACAATGCAAAGAGCTACACAAAGGGGAGAGAAAAGTCTCTCACATTTACCCAATGCAGCTCTTTCTGTTCCCCGATGTAACACAGTACCTTTAGAAGTAAACTGCCAACTCGGTTTCTTTTTCAAAAGGCAAGAGAAATAATAATATACACATCTTTATTTCTGGCTTGTAGGTGCTTTTGCAGACACTGGTTTCTGTTTCCCGTGACAAAAAGTGCTAAAACAAATGGCAGTATACTTTGGAATGACAAAATTTTGAGTCCACTGAGATCAAAGGTAAATGCTATAGCTACTAAGAGACAGTGAACAGTTGTGGCAAGTGACTACTGACTATTAAGAAGAAACAAGAATGAACTAAAAAAAAACCCTAAAAAATTTCAGACATGACACATCCTAAGAAAAAGTCTGAAAGACTCTCAGAATCTTTAGTCAGACAAATGGTCTTAGACTTTGCCAGGATAAAGTTACATTATAAACACTGACAGGTAGCTTTTTTTAATGTTCAAATTTCAAATAAAGATTACAATGTATACAAACTATTAGGGCAATGTAGCCCTATCAATTATAAAATTTTCAGAAAGCAAGCATTAAAAAATAAAGATATGGGCTTGGCATGGTGGCTCATGCCTGTAATTCCAGCACTTTGTGAGGATGAGGCGGATATATGACCTTATGTCAGGAGTTCGAGACCAGCCTGGCCAACACAGAGCAAGATTCTGTCTCAAAAACAAAAACAAAACAAGATGCACAAATATGTTTTAAAAATTTTAAATAAATTGAATAATACTCCATTAGTGTAACAGGAACACAGACAACTATTAAAAATCAGAAAAATGGGAATAACAACAAAACAACGAAAGATATTAGAAAACAGAAATTGCGGAGGCAAAAAATACAAAAAGTAACTGAAATACTATAAGATAAAATGATGTAAAAATGAAAAGGCTCAACAAACTAGAATACATACAAAGATACTTATGTAACAAGCAGCTATATAAGCACAATTTAAAAAGTCACAGACGAGAATCTTGGGAGCTGCAAGATGAAAATAATGTGTCATTTATAAGCATAATCTTATGAGATAACCAGTTAATTTTTCATGGAAGTTTTGCAGGTCAGAAGGAAACTGTGTGATATAATGAAAGTCCTGAAGAAAACAGCTGTCAAGTGAGAATAATACCAGCAGCAAAACTGTCCTGCCAAATAAAAACACCTTCCAAAACAACCAAATCCTGAAAAAGTATATTGGCACTGCATTTGCCCTACATATCAAAGATGCTGAAAGGAGTTTCTTCCACTAAAAATGACACAATGCAAGAAAGCAACACATAATCATATGAAAATACATAACTTTCTGGGAAAGACATGCACATACACAAAAATGGAATACCTTAGCATTATAATAATAGTGCAGAAAACATTTCTATTTATTCTCTAAAATGTGAAAGATAAAAGCATAAAAATTTTTATAAACATCTGCTAACATACCACATAAAAATATGTAATTGGCAACATCGCCAACAAAATTGAGAACAAATGTAATGAGAGAACTGTTGAATCCAACTGAAGTTTATTTTTTACCAGGTTAAAATATATTGTTTTATCTTTTGGAGGTTTTATGTAATCTCCAAGGTACAAGAAGAAAAATACCTGTATAGATACACAAAAGAAAATAAGACAGAAATGAAAGCATATCAGTAAAAAAAATTTAAAAAGACACAAAGGAAGACAGAAAAAAAGAAAATGAGAAAGATATAATGAATTAAACAATAAAATAACGTTAGTAAGTCTTTCTCAGAAAATTATTTAAATATATATAAAATTAACTTTTGGATCAATGGATACACTTTTTTTTTCTTCTTCTTTTTTTTTTTTTTTTTTTTTTGAGATGGAGTTTTACTTTTGTCACCCAGGCTAGAGTGCAATGGCATGATTTCGACCCACTGCAAACTCAACCTCCCAGTTCAAGCGATTCTCTTGTTTTAGCCTCCCAAGTAGCTGGGATTACAGGCACCCATCACCATGCCCAGATAAGTTTTGTATTTTTAGTAGAGATGGATTTTCACCATATTGGCCAGGCTGGTCTCAAACTTCTGACCTCAGGTGGTTCACCTGCCACCAAAGTGCGAGGATTCCATGTGTGAGCTACCATGCCTGGCCTCAATAGACATATTTTCCATCAATGAATCCATAGAAAAAAATTTAAAAATGAACATCCAACTTTTTTACAAGTCAGTTGAAGTGTCATGATAACAAAAGAATAAAAATGGCAAGATGGATGTAGACATTCCATGCAAATATTAACAAAACAATGGCAGAAGAGGTCAAAATAGTATTACACAAGCTGCATCTTAAGTTAAAGACTATCATGTTATAAAATGTACTTTAAAGTCAAAACTCCAAAGAGATTTTTAAAAAATTATAAAATAATAGATTCATTCACTGGGAACCTATGACAAATTTCTACATATGTGTGTGTGTTTGAGTTTGTGTATCTCACATTAAAGTTCCAAATATATAAAGTAAATATTGAAAGAATGGAGGAAACATATAGAGAGCAATATAATTATAGTAGAGTATTTTAATACCCACTTGCTCTAATAAAAATAAGACAAAATATTAGTAAGGAAAGAGAGGGCTTAAAGGCACTATAAAACAATCAGATTTAACAAAGAGGTATAGAGAATACTCCTTAACAACATTAATGTTACACACTCTTCTCAATAGCTCATACAACATTCTCCTCAATAGGACACTTGGTAGGCCAAAAAAGAAGTCTTAACAAATTTTTTACAACTGAATTTGTATAGATTACTTTCTATAACAAACATGAAATAAGAGTATACAACAATAGAAAAAACCAAAAAATTCACAAATATATAGATATTAAACAACATACTCTTTAGCATACTCCTGTTCAAAGGTTGAAATAATAAATGTTGTAAATATGTCCATACTGCTCAATGTAATACACAGATTTAATGCAATGTTTTCCAAATTTCTCATTGCATTTTTGAAGAAATAGAAACAGCAACCCCAAAGGTATATACTTGTCAAGAGACAATAAAGTACCAATCTTCAAAAAAAAGGAACAATGTTGGAGGCAGAACAGTTCCTGATTTCAAAACATATTACAAAGCTACAGAATTAAAACAATTTGGTATGAGTACAAATGTTAAAAAGTAGACTAATAGAATGCTATATATATATAAACTTTCAAATAGTCATATGAAGAATCATATTTATACTCATAATTATCACAGCATTGTTAGTGAAAGCCAATGGGTAAAAGCAATGCAAATTTCTGTCAACAAATCATTCAGTAAACATAATTTATCACTCATTTTTCAAAAACCAGGAAATATTCTAACAACTATAAGGATAAGTCTTGATAACATTATGCAAAATAAAATGAGCCAGCCACAGAAAAGATTGTATAAGATATATGAAGCACTTACACTCTTAGAATCAGGAAACAAAACAGTGTTTGAAAATTGCCATGAAATGGAAAAAAATGGTAGTTGTTTAATATGTAGTGAGATGTAGCTTTGCAAGATAAAAACATCCTAGGGATATGTTGCATAACATTGTCAATATAATTAAGATGACTAAACTGAATATTTTAAAATACTTGATTATAAATTTTGTTATGTGTTTTTGACAGGTAAAAATAAACAATATCTAAAAAAAAAAGAGTTATGATAGTTTTTAAATTACCTTCAAATCCAAAAGTTTTTTTCTCTCAAACAAACATAATATTGATTCACAAATAAACGGATGTTGAAATTAGGAGAATTTTTTTGACTTCTCACCTAGACAAGATTAAACAACCATTCACAACAAACCAACACCACAAATAAACAAGTTATAAAAAATACAAGGATAATATTCATAGAGGCAAACAGAGATAATTATATTGGCAGTAGACATATGGCTGATTCATATTTGACTTTGCTCCACACTGTCTTAAATTGTACGACATAAATACTGTCACACACAATATAATATAACATCAAAATACAATTGATTGGTTTGAGGTGGTGCATATCCTAAAATTACCTAACTCAAAGCTATAAAATTGCAGAAGAAAATTAAAACATGGAAGGTAAAACTTACTAGACACCATCAAGTACATCAATATATTCATGAAAGAAATCTTAGAAGAATATTGAAAAATAAAAGTAATCCAGAGCTTTCTTAAAGACAAAAATGTCTGAAAACTTTCCAAGTTTTGATGTAATTAAAAAACTCTAACCAATAATACTTGATTCACAATTATTTGACTTCAAAAACAAGATTAAAATAAAGACTTTGCAAGATAAAAGGTGAGGATGTTTATCACCACTAGAATACTTCTACAAAAAATGTTACGTGGTGGCCAAGCACAGTGGCTCATGCCTGTAATTCAACAGCTTTAGGAGGCCATGGCAGTCAGATCACTTCAAAGCAGGAGTTGAAGATCAGCCTGAGCAACATAGTAAGACACTGCATATAAAAAAAGTATGCTAAAATGAGTCCCTTATGTTGAAAAATGGACACCATTATAAAAATATTTGTAAACATAAAGCTCTTTATTAAATGCAAATATATAGACACACATTCTTTACTATAATAATGATGGTGCATAAAACCCTTAAACTTCTATAGAATATGAAAAATGAGGCCAAGCACAGTGACTCACACCTGTAATCCCAGCACTTTGGGAGGCGGAGACAGGTGGATTGCTTGAGGCCAGAAGTTTGAGACTAGCCTGGCCAACGTGGCAAAAATTAGCTGGCCGTTACGGTGTATGCCTTTAATCCCAGCTACCTGGGAGACTAAGGCACAAGAATTGTTTGAACCTGGGAGGCAGACGTTACAGTGAACTGAGGTCACACCATTGCGCTCCAGCCTCAGGTGCAATGAAACTCTGTGAAGACAGTGAAACTCTATCTCAAAAAAAAAAAAAAAAAGGCGGCAAAATGAAATATTAATATATTAATAAATACACATATTTAAAAAAATTAAGTCCAGGCTCGGTGGCTCACACCTATAATCCCAGCACTTTGGGAGTCCGAGGTGGGCAGATCACCTGAGGTCGAGGTCGGGAGTTCGAGACCCGCCTGACCAACATGGAGAAACCCTGTCTCTACCCTGTCTCTACTAAAAATATAAAAAATTAGCCGGGCATAGTAGTGCGTGCCTGTAATCCCAGCTACTGGGGAGGTAGAGGCAGGAGAATGGCTTGAGCCCAGGAGGCAGAGATTGTGGTGAGACAAGATCGTACCATTGCACTCCAGCCTGGGCAACAAGAGCAAAACTCTGTCTCAATAAATAAATAAATAATCAAAGCATGTCACTACACAATTAAAATAAACAAAAATTAAGGCAGTAAAACTGGAAAAAAACACATAAAACAATAACAAACTAGTAACTAACTTCCTTTCTTTAAACAATCAATTTAAATATAAATTAATTAAGCTACTTAATAAAAAGAAATTAATCCTAGGGCTTTGGGAGGCCAAGGTGGGCTATTCACTTGATCCCGGAAGTTCAAGACAAGTCTGGGTAACATGGCAAAACCCTATCTCTACAAAAAATACATAAATAACTAGCTGGGTGTAATGGTACTTACTTGTAATCCAGCTACTTGACAGGCTGAAATAAAAGGATCATCTGAGTTTGGGAGTTTGAGGCTGCAGTGACCCATGATCACACCCCTGCAAACCAGCCAATTGACAAAGTGTAACTGTATCTTAAAAATAAATGAATGATGGCCAGGCGCGGTGGCTCAAGCCTGTAATCCCAGCACTTTGGGAGGCCGAGACGGGTGGATCACGACGTCAGGAGATCGAGACCATCTTGGCTAACACAGTGAAACCCCGTCTCTACTAAAAAATACAAAAAAATAGCCGGGCGAGGTGGCGGGCGCCTGTAGTCCCAGCTACTCGGGAGGCTGAGGCAGGAGAATGGTGCAAACCCGGGAGGCGGAGCTTGCAGTGAGCTGAGATCCGGCCACTGCACTCCAGCCTGGGCGACAGCCTGAGACTCCCTCTCCCAAAAAAAAAAAAAAAAAAAAAAAAGAAAGAAAAAAGCATTCAACACGTGGCCTACAAGAGACTCATTTTAGGCCTGGCACATTGGCTCACACTTGAAATTCCAGCACTTTGGGAGGCTGAAACCAGCCTGGCCAAAATGGTAAAACCCTCTCTCTACTAAAAAAATTAAAATACAAAAGTTAGCCAGATGAGGTGGTGCATGCCTGTAATCCCAGCTACTCGGGTAACTGAGGCAGGAGAACTGCTTGAACCCAGGAGACAGAGGTTGCATTGAGCCAGCCTGGGTGACAGAAAAAGACTGTATCTCAAAAAAAAGAGATTCATTAGCATTGAGTCAAATAGGCTGAAAGTATCAGAATGGAAAATATCTATATTCTATGCAAATAGTAACCACAATTGCGTGAGGAAGTCATAATTATATTAAACATAATGTCATAATTATATTAAACATAATATGCTTTAAGTCGAGTATTAGCATGAGACAAAAATTGATATCATATAATACTAAAATGGGTAAATTTATCAAGAATTTATGACTATTACATTTTTCTATCTATATGTATGTGCATGTACAACATCCGGGCTCCAAAATGTATAAAGCAAATATTAACAAAAGTCAAGTAAGAAATACATAGCAACATAATAATTGCAGAAATCAAGATCCCATTTTCAATAATAAATAGAAGGTTCAGATTAAAAAATCAACAGAAAACTTAGGCAACATTATAGATTACATTAATTATTTTGCATATACAGGAATACCTGAGAGTGGATAATCTGTAAAGAAAAAAGGTTTATTTGTTCACAGTTTGGCAGACTGTACAAGAAGTGTGTGTCAGCATCTGCTTCTGGTGACAGCCTCAGGAAGCTTACAATCACAGTGGAAGGCAAAGAGTAACTGGACCTGTCACATGGTAAAGGACAGGAATTGTGAGGTGAAGAAGCTAGGTTCTTTCAATGAACCAGCTCACTTTTGAATTAAGTGTAAATTTTCTGATTACCAAGAGGATGGTGTCACACCATTCATGAAAAATTTGCCCGCATGACCCAAACACTTTCCACTAGGTCCCACTTTCAACATTGAGGATTATATTGCAGCATGAGGTTTGGAGAACATGGACATCCAAACCATATTACAGACCAACTAGGCTTAACAGTTACGTGTAAAACTTTCCAGTCAAAATCAAGAGAATACAAAATATTCTTATCTGCATCTGGTGTATTCTGTTATTAATCATACCAAGGCTTATTAAATTTATTTATTTATTTATTTTTTGAGGTGGAGTCTCAATCTATCACCCAGGCTGGAGTGCAGTGGCACGATCTTGGCTCACTGCAAACTCCGCCTCCGGTGTTCAAGTGATTCTTCTGCCTCAGCCTCTGGAGTAGCTGGGACTACAGGCGCATGCCACCACGCCCAGCTAATTTTTGTATTTTTAGTAGAGACAGGGTTTCACCATATTGGCCAAGCTGGTCTCGAACTCCTGACCTCGTGATCCACCCGCCTTGGCCTCTCAAAATGCTGGGATTATAGGCATGAGCCACTGCACCCAGCTGCCTTATTAAATTTAAGAATACCAGCTGGGTGCAGTGGTTCATGCCTATAATCACAATACTCTGGGGGACCAAGTTGGGAGGATCATTGAAGTCAGAAGTTTGAGACCAGCCTGGGCAACATAGTGAGGTCCTGTCCCTACAAATAATCAAAAACTTAGTTGAACATGGTAGTGCAGGTCTGTAGTCACAGCTACTCAGGAGGCTGAGGTGGAAGGATCACTTGAGCCCAGGAGGCTGAGGCTGCAGTGAGCCAAAATTATGCCACTGCACTCCAGCCTGGGTGACATAGTAAGATCCTATCTCAGAACAACAACAAATAAATTTAAGACCAAAATCATACACTGTGTGTTTTCCGACCAAAACTGAATAAACCTAGGAATTAAAAACAAAAGTAGAACTGGAAAATCTAAAAATATATGAAAATAAAACATACTCTTCAACATATTATTGCTCAATGGTCAAAAAATTTAATTTTTCGGCCAGGCACGGTGGCTCACACCTATAATCCCAGCACTTTGGGAGGCCAAGATGGGCAGATCACCTGAGGTCGGAGGTTTGAGACCAGCCTGACCAACATGGAAAAACCCCGTCTCTACCAAAAATACAAAATTAGCTGGGCATGGTGGTGCATGTCTGTAATCCCAGCTACTCAGGAGGCTGAGGCAGGAGAATCACTTGAACCTGGGAGGAGGAGGCTGCAGTGAGCCAAGATCATGCCATTGTGCTCCAGCCTGGGCAATAAGAGTGAAACTTTGTCTCAAAAAAAAATAAAAAATAAAAAAAATATGTTTCAAAGATGTCAATACAACATACAGTGGTAAACAAATTCAATATAATCTCTAACAAAATTCTAATAGCACAATTTTTTTACAGAAATATTGTTTAAAAATTTTAAATTTGATTATAAACTATAGCAAAACATCCATTAAAAAGAAAGAAGATGCATTATACTTTCTGATTTCAAAGCATAATAAAAGCCACAGTAACAAAAACAATGTGGTATTGACACAAAAACAGATAAACAGAAGAAAGAACAAGAGAGCCCAGAAATAAACCCTTCTATATATGATCAAATGATCTTCCACAAAGTTGCCATGAGCACACAATAGAGGAAAGATAATCTCTTTGAAAAATAATGTTGAAAATTGGATAACACTGATAAATTAAGTTGGATCATTTTCTTGACAAAAAATACTAAAAAAAAAAAATACTAAGACATAAAAAATAACTGTTAATCTCTTAGAAATGAATATAAGAAAAAGACATGATATTGGTCTTGGCATTATTTTCTTAGACATGACATTAAATGCATGTGCAACAAAGAAAAGAACAGAAAAATTGAAGTACACTATACTTCAATATCTCTGCACATTAAATACAGCATTCAATAGAGTGACAAGGTCTCCTAGAAAATGGGTGAAAATATTTGCAAATCACATGTGATAGGAGTTATATCCAGAATACATAAACAACTCTTAAAACCAAAAAAAGAGCAGCATGGTGACTCATGCCTGTAATCCCAACACTTTGGGAGGCCAAGGCAGGCAGATCACGAGATCAACAGTTTGAGACCAGCCTGGCCAACATGATGAAACCCCGTCTGTACTAAAAATACAAAAATTAGCCGGGCATGGTGGCGCCTGCCTGTAATCCCAGCTACTTGGGAGGCTGAGGCATGAGAATCGCTTGAACCTGGGAGGCAGAGGTCGCAGTGAGCTGAGATCGTGCCACTGCCCTCCAGCCTGGGCAACAGAGTGAGATTGCATCTCGGGAAAAAAAAAAAGAATAAAGAATAAAGTTGAATAACTTGATTTAGAAACGAACAATTAATTGAAGTAAATTTTTATTAAAAATGATATACAAATGGGGAAAAGCATTTGAAAAAACACACTAAATTACTATTTGTAGATTAATGCATAATAATTACAATAAAAAACAATCACCTGGGCTGGACGCGGTGGCTCACACCTGTAATCCCAGCACTTTGGGAGGCCAAGGTGGGTGGGTCATGAGGTCAAGAGATTGAGACCATCCTGGCTAACATGGTGAAACCCTTTCTCTACTAAAAATACAAAAAATTAGCCAGGCGTGGTGGCAGGCACCTGTAGTCCCAGCTACTCAGGAGGCTGAGGCAGGAGAATGGCGTGAACCTGGGAGGCAGAGGTTGCAGTGAGCCGAGATTGTGCCACTGCACTCCAACCTGGGCAACAGAGTAAGACTCTGTCTCAGAAAAAAAAAAAGGAACAAAAAAAAAATCAGCTTATACCAATTAGAATGACCATAATCAATTTTTTTTTAAAAAAACACCAAATCTGTTGATAATGCAATAAAAATAAACCCCATGTTGATTGGTGGAAAACAAGAATGCAGCCATTATTTTAAAATTTTATAAATGTTTCTCAATAAACATTTTTTTGAAATTTAAAGCCACTATTTTAAAATTTTATAAATGTTTCTAAATAAAATTATGGGCTGGGTGCAGTGGCTCATGCCTGTAATCCCAGCACTTTTGGAGGCCAAGGCAAGCAGATCACTTGAGATCAGGACCTCGAGACCAGCCTGGCCAAAATGGTGAAACCTTGTCTCTACTAAAAATACAAAACTTAGCCAGGCAAGGTGGTGAGCGCCTGTAATTCCAGCTACTCAGAAGGCTGAGGCACAAGAATCATTTGAATCCAGGGGGCAGAGGTTGCAGTGACCTGGTATCATGTCACAGCACTCCAGCCTGAGTGACAGAACGAGACTCCGTCTCAAAAGTAAAATAAAGTTATCATCAACTACAGCAACCCCATTTATGAATCTATATCCAAACTATGCAACCCAGGACCCCAAAAACATATTTGAACATCTATGTTTATTGTACCAGTATTCACAAAAGCTGGAAGGCTGAAGCAACTTAGATGTCCCTTGACTTACAAACACATCAAAAAATGTAACATATACACAAAACGGAATTTTATTCAGCCTTAAAATAGAAAATCTTGTGACATTTTAAGATAAACTTTGAGAATATTGTATCACCTGAAATAATCCAGTAACAAAATGATAGAGACTGTAATTCCACTTATGAGATCTCTTAAGTAGTCACACTCATAAAATCCAAAGTGGAAGGGTGTCTGTCAAGGGATAAAGAGAAGATAAAATGGACAGTTGTTACTTAATGGGTATTAAGTTTTAGTTTCACAAGATGTAAAATTTCTAAAAGTCTTTTGCATAACCATGTGAATATACCTAACATGCCTGAAATGAACAGCTTTTTTGGGGGGACAGAGTCTTGCTCTGTCACCTGAGCTGGAGTGCAGTGGCACAATTATCACTCAGTATAGCCTCAAACTCCTAGGCTCAAGTAATTCTCCTCTCTAAATCTCCCAGAAAGCTGGGACCACAGGTGGACAAGACCATGCCTGGCTATTAAAAGGAAAAAAAAAAAAATTTGTAGTTGAATCTCCATGTTTCCCAGGCTGGTCTCAAACTTTCATGCTCAAGCAATCGTCTCTGTCTTGGCCTCCCAAAATCCTGAGATTACGCATGGAAGCTACCACCATGCCTGGCCCTGAAATGTATACTCGAGTAGATTTAAGATGATAAATTTTATGTTATGAGTTTTTACAACAATTAATTTTTTTAAAAACTGAAAAAAATACAGAATTATAAATCTTTTCAAAAATTACCTTCAGGCCAGATGCAGTGGCTCCCACTTGTAATCCTAGCACTTTGGGAGGATGAGGCAGGCAGATTGCCTGAGCTGAGGAGTTTGAGATCACCCTGGGCAACATGGTGAAACCCCATCTCTACTAAAAATACAACAAAATAGCCAGGCATGGTGGTGGCCACCTGTAATCCTAGCCACTCAGGAGACTGAGGCAGGAGAATCGCTTGAGCCTAAAAGGTGGAGGTTGCAGTGAGTCAAGATCACTGCACTCCAACCTGGGCAAAAGAGTAAGACTCCACCTCCAAAAATGGGAAAAAAAAAAATTACCCTGAAACCACAAAAGTGTTTCTCTCACACAAGGAAATATATATTCATTATAAAACACATGGTAAAAAGAAGACTATTTCCATGATTACTCACTTACACAAAATAAAACCACCATTGAAAATCAGCTAAGAATGAATATAAACAAGATAAGCTATAACCAAAATAGGGGTCATATTTATAAATAAAAACACCCACATATATAATCTGATTGTGACAGACATGTGCCTGATTTATCTATTAAACCCCACATTGACTTAAAGTGTACAAACAATTGCAAAATGTCTTAAATTACAATACGTAAGTAAAACAAAAATTATAATAAACTAATATTAAGGAACCTACACTGAAAAAAACACTAATATAGAACTACAAAACAATAATAAGAGACATGTTTACTCATAAAATCTGGTTTGCAATATTGGTGTAACATTAAGAAAGAATTTCTTATGACATTCTTGAACATTAAGAAAGAATTTACTGCCATCCACTGTATGGCCGTAAAATTTCAGAGGAAATGCAGCATAGCTATAAATAGAAGACTGTAATGAGAAATTTTCAACAAGCATTTTTTAGTTTTTTAGACGGAGTCTCGCTGTCACCCAGGCTAAAGTGCAGAGGCGTGATCTTGGTTCACCGCAATCTCTGCCTCCCATGTTCAAGTGATTCGCCTGCCTCAGCTCCTGAGAAGCTGGGATTACAGGCATGCGTCACCATGCCCAGTTAATTTTTGTATTTTTAGTAGAGACAGGGTTTCACCATGTTGGCCAGGCTGGTCTCGAACTCCTGGTCTTGTGATCTGCCCACCTCAGCCTCCCAAAGTGCTGGGATTTAGCATTAGTTAGAGAAAGGAGACACCGCAGAGTCCCTTACACTTCGCACTCTTGTCACAATACAAATTCTTCTAGGACAAATGAAGACAATCAATTTTCATATTTTTTGCTGGCTCTTTTAAGTTTACAGAACAAACAGAAGCCAGCTACGTCTGAATAAATCTGCATTTGAAAAACAGGCTGGATACTTTGGGAGGTCAAAACAGGTAGATCACCTGAGGTCAGGAGTTCAAGACCAGCCTGGCCAACATGGTGAAACCCCTTCTCTAATAAAAATAGAAAAATTACCTGGGCATAGTGGTGGGTGCCTGTAATCCCAGCTACTCAGGAGGCTGAGGCAGGAGAATCACTTGAACCCAGGAGGAAGAGGCTGCAGTAAGTCAAGATCCACCACTGCACTCCAGCCAAGGCAACAAGAATGACAACTCTGTCTCAAAAAAAAAAAAAAAAAAAAAAGAAAAAAGAAAAGGAAAACAACATTTTCACATATAATAATGCAATGTTTATTAAGTAGGCACTATGTGCTGAAGGGAATGTTACAGAGCACTTTGCTGGGAATAACACGTTACATGATTTAATCCTCATAGCACCTTGGGAGCTGGTATTAAGTGTTTAATAATTCCCAGGATTTAGAAAAAGGGCCCAGCATTTTTATTTCTTTTGTTTTTCTGTCATTGATTTTTTAAAAAATGTATAGAATAAAAGCTGAATATAAACATAGGAGAGGGATACAGAAAGAAAAACTTTAATGTAGCTTAGAGAAATTTGTATTGTGTTTATATTTACTTTTTTGTGACTTGCAGAGCAACTATAGCATCTGCAAGAATAGAAAACAGGTTAATAAATGGAATGTCTCTGCAAGCACTGATTTTAATTAAAAAACTACAACTTAAGACCCTGAAATACATACTTTATTTTTTTCACTTACCTGCTTTTAGGTTTCAGAATATTGTGAGCATTGGCTCTAGAAAGGCTGCAGGATTCACCACCGAGTACTCTCATCTCTTCTAATCAGTTCTGTGAGGCAAGACTCCAGGTGGGGCCAGACCTAAATAAGGCCTCCAAAAACAGCAAACTTGAACAAGGCTGGGGCGGGGAGTACACCCTATGTAGAACTCTGCTCTCTATGCCACTGGGGTCTTTCCTATTCTGTTTTTGCTAAGCTTACCTAAAAGAAAATTAAATCCCAGTTTGTGAAATTTTAATCTTTTTTAGTCACTGCCCTGTCAATTTTATAACATATACTAATAAGCAATTTAAACAAATCTCTTAGGGTTTTCTAGGGTAATTTTATTAGAAGCCAAATATGTATTCTTAGCAAGGCATAAGAAATAGAAATACTAATAACAACCTATTGTGTCCATAAATATCCATTGAAATGACCTCGTAAGTTACAAAAATATTAAGTGGCCCAAATAAAGTACACTTTTTTGCCCACATCTATTTATTGTGCCAACCATATGATGTTAATTCAACCATGTATTCAGTTGCTAGGCAAGACTAACAGTTCCTAGATGGTACGGACCATGATTGCTTCATCTATTTTTCTAATGGCCATATGAAATGCAAGCAATTAGTTTATCTGTTTGGGTCTCCAGACCACCTCCTTGTTTTTCATCCAAGTACCAGGAAACTGAAGAAATTCTCATCTGGGTATCAACCAAAGACATCTCTTGAATGAGGGGAGGTACAAACACAGGATGATTCATTTCTCTTACACTGAGACAGAGGCAGAAGTAACCACTCTTTTCAGCCTGACACAGTTCCTCCTTGGTCATCCTCAAATGTCTCAGAGATGCCTAGGTGATTGTGAGAGGATTCCCAGTGATCCTAGGCTGATTGCTTAAGGATAAGCCAAGCAGGAGAGGGACAGGCTGATTCTAAATAAAAATGAAACTGTCCTAGTGGAGCTCCAGAACCTGGATCACCTGTCTTGATTGGCTAGCTCTTGTGTAAAAGGAAGACAAGAATACTCTACTCCAGTATCACATTCTATGGGTAGGTATAGTTGTGGTCATGGCTGTGGATACCTTGTGACCTTGATCTGTCACTCCTAAGATGCTTATTTACACTTATAGATTCTGCCATCAGATTCTATTTACACAAGAGCATCTCACATTACTGTAGCAGATCACTGAACAAGATCTGAAAAGCTCAAAGAACCACACTCCCAAAGAGGGGCTTTAAGATGTCTACGGTGACATCTCACAATGCAGAAAATGCCTCCTGTTGGTTTTCTGTACATTCTCAATCCAAAGTCTGGCCCTGCTTTGTAAATCTGAGGCAGAGGCCAGACATTCTGTGTAGATTCTAGGTTGAATCAACCTGGCTCTGCATTCTTGAGTGTTACAGGAGGCAGAGTACAACCAAAGGAGAGATCCCCTCAAAGAGGCTGCTTTAGCACATTCTAAGTGATATGTCTACCTAAAACAAAAGAGCTGAGGCAACAATATAAGTAGACAGTTCATTTGGAACAAGTTTGAGAATTGTAACCTGGGAGCAAAGATTCAAGTTGCCTGAAATCTACATTTTGATTAGCAGCAGTTAAAAGTGGATTTGTAAAGGCAATAGGAAAGGGACAGAGTGCCCAGATCAGCTCGGTCATGGAGACCCTAACCCAGTGACACTAGAGGAGTTAAAGACACACACACAGAAATATAGAGGTGTGAAGTGGGAAATCAGGAGTCTCACAGCCTCCAGAGCTAAGAGCCCTGAACAGAGATTTACCCACATATTTATTAACAGCGAGCCAGTCATTGGCATTGTTTCTATAGATATTAGATTAACTAAAAGTATCCCTTATGGGAAACGAAGGGATGGGCTGAAATAAAGGGCGGGTTTGGCTAGTTATCTGCAGCAGGAGCGTGTCCTTAAGGCACAGATCGCTCATGCTATTGTTTGTGATTTAAGAATGCCTTTAAGCGGTTTTCTGCCCTAGGCGGGCCAGGTGTTCCTTGCCCTCATTCTGGTAAACCCACAACCTTCCAGCGTGGGTGTTATGGCCGTCATGAACATGTCACAGTGCTGCAGAGATTTTGTTTATGGCCAGATTTTGAGGAGCCTGTTCCCAACAACAGAGAGTGGGCTGATACAAGGTTGTCAGAAATTCTTATTTACAACAAATAGCATTACTAATTGGATATACATTGTTAAGCTATAGGGTGTGGGTTATAGTGTCCAGTGTGTCACTATTAGTTTAATTTATAGCTACTTGAAGAAATAGCAAGCAGTTTCAAGAAATACATAGCTCAAAGAAGGGAGAAAGACATAATTGTGGTCTCATTTTAATGTCTCTTTGAGCCTTATAACTAAAAGAATTTGCATTTCTCAAATAAATGTTCCCGCCCACCCAAATCTCAATACCTAGATTCAGAGTTTGGAGCTGCAAATTTAGGTCCAGGATGGGTGGAATGGCAGCAGGTGTCATCTGCACATTGTAGGCATTTTAAGAAGAGAAGGAAAGGGAAAGTGGAGATTCTTATGCCTGCATGTCTACTCAGTGCACATGCTACTCTGGGTTTCTGGGCCCCATGGTCTCTGAATCAGTTTCTGGTCTAAAGAGTCATTGAAAGATGTGAAATGGTTGATTGCTGTCCTATGAAGTATTTAGAAATCAGGTCTAGCCTCTCTAATAGAGGACTATAGATACAAAATAGGCAGAGACACAATTCTGCCTGCATATTTAGGGGACACCATGCACTTTGCAGCACAATTGTGAGTTGACTGAAAGCCTGAAAGGAAAAGCCTCCTCTAGGTTAAAGCTTGGTTTAACAACCTAACCTCATGAATAAAATAAGCAGAGAAGCAACGGGAAACAAACCCCTAAGTTAGCAGAAGGCAAAAAATAACAAATAAGAGCTGTACTGAAGGAGATTTAGACATAAAAAACTATGCAACAGATCAAGAAATCCAGGAGTTAAATCTATAAAAAAAATTAATAAGCTAAACCACTAGGTAGATTAATGAAGATTCAAATAAATACAATTAGAAATGACAAAAGGGATACTACCACTGACTCCAGAAAAATACAAATAACTGTTGAAGTCTACTATGAACACTTCTATGCACACAAACTAGAAAATCTAAAAGAAATAGTAAATTCCTGAAAAATACATCCTCCAAGGACTGAACAAAAAAGAAATTGAATCTCTGAATAGACCAATAACAAACTACAGAATTGAATTAGTAATAAATAGCCTAGCAACCAAAAAAAGCCCAGAACCAGAGACATCCACAGCTAAATTCTATAAGACGTACAAAAAAAAGAGCTGGTAGCATTCTTTCCAAAACTATTCCAAAAAATTGAGAAAAAGACATTCCCCTTCAACTCATAAGAACAGCATCATTCAGACACCAAAACCTGACACGGATATAACAAAAAAGAAAATTTTATGCAAATATCCTTAGGACCATTGATATGCAAAAATCTTCAACAAAATACTGGCAAATTAAATTCAGCAGCACACCAAAAAGTTAATCAGTTATGATCAAGTAGGCTTTTTCTCTGGGATATGAGGTTCGTTCAACATACACAAATTAATAAATGTGATTCATTACATTAACAAAAATAAAGATAAAAACCACAAGATTATCTTAATAGATGCAGAAGGAGCTTTCAAAAAAATTTTAACATCTTTCATGTTAAAAATCTTGAACAAAGTAGGCATTGAAGGTACATATTTCAAAATAATGAGTTATCTATGACAAACCCATTACCAACATACTGAATGGACACAAACTGCAAGCATTTCTCCATGAAAATTAGCACAAGACAAGGATGCCTTCTCTTACCACTCCTATTCAACATAGAACTGGTAGTCCACACCAGAGTAATCAGGCAAGATATGAAAATAGAGGGTATTCAATAGAAAGAAAAAAAGTCAAACTATCCCTGTTTGCAGACAACATAATTCTATATCTAGAAAACCCACAGAAAAGTTCTTCTCTTTTCTGTCTCCATAGAAAAGTTCTTTGAACTGAAAAACTGAAGCAAAATTTCAGAATACAAAATAAATATACAAAAATTAATAGGATCCCTGTACATCAACAGCATCCAAGCCGAAAGCCAAGTCAAAAACACAATCCCAGGCCGGGTGTGGTGGCTCATGCTTGTAATCCCAACACTTTGGGAGGCTGAGGTGGGTGGATCACTTGAGGCAGGAGTTCAAGACCAGGCTGACCAACATAGTGAAACCCCGTCCCTACTAAATACAAAAAATTAGCCAGACGTGGTGGCACCTGCCTGAAATCCCAGCTACTCAGCTACTTGGCAGGCTGAGGCAGGAGAATCGCTTGAACCCGGGAGGCGGAGGTTGCAGTGAGCCAAGATTGCACCATTGCACTGCAGCCTGGGCAACAAGAGCAAAACTCTGTCTCAAAAAAAAAAAAAAAAACAATCCCATTCACAATTGCCACAAGAATAATAAAACATCCAGGAATACAACTAAGCGAAAGATCTCTACAATAAGAATTACAAAACACTGCTTAAATAAGTCAGATATGACACAAATACACTGAATATTATTTTATGCTCATGGATAGAAAAGATCAATATCAGCTGGGTGGGGTGGCTCAAGACTGTAATCCCAGTACACAGGGAGGCTGAGGTGGGCAGATCACCTAAGAGTGGGAATTCAAGACCAGCCTAACCAACATGGAGAAACCCTGTCTTTACTAAAAATACAAAATTAGCTGGGCGTGGGGGCGCATGTCTGTAATCCCAACTACTCAGGAGGCTAAGGCAGGAGAATTGCTTGAATCCAGAGGCAGAGGTTGTGGTGAGCCGAGGTTGTGCTATTGCACTCCAGCCTGGACAACAAGAGTGAAACTCTGTCTCAAAAAAAAAAGAAAAGAAAAGATCAATATCATTAAAATGGCCATACTGCCCAAAGAAATTTACAGATCTAATGTCATTCTTATCAAGCTACCAAAAACATTCTTAACAGAATTTAAAAAACTATTTTAAAATTCATATAGAACCAACAAAGAGCCTGAATAGCCAAGGCAATTCTAAGCAAAAAGAACAAAGCTGGACATTACATTACCCGACTTGAAACTATTCTATAAGGTTGTAACCAAAGCAGCATGGTAGTGATTTAAAAAAAAAAAAAAAAAAAAAAAAAAAAGGCTCATAGAACAATGCAACAGAATAGAGAGCCAAGAAATAATGCCACACATCTACAACCATCTTATCTTCAACAAAGCCAAGAAATAATGCCACACATCTACAACCATCTTATCTTCAACAAAGCTGCCAAGAGCAATGTGGGAAGAATTTTTTTTTTTTTTTTTTTTGAGATGGAATTTTGCTCTTGTTGCCCAGGCTGGAGTGCAATGGCTTGATCTCTGCTCACTGCAACCTCCACCTCCAGGCTCAAGCATTTCTCCTGCCTCAGCCTCCTGAGTAGCTGGGATTACAGGCATGGGCCACCCTGTCCGGCTATTTTTTTTTTTTTTTTTGTATTTTTAGTAGAGACGGGGTTTCTCCATGTTGGTCAGGTTGGTCTCAAACTCCCAACCTCAGGTGATCCACCCACCTTGGCCTCCCAAAGCACTGGGATTACAGGCGTGAGCCACCATGCCCGGCCAGAATTCCCTAGTTAATAAAATGGTACTGAAATAACTAGCTAGCACTATGTATAAGATTTTCTTTTTTGTAGTTAAAAAAAAAGCGGAATTTTTCTTCAGTGGTCAAATAAAATACTTCTTAATCAAAATATAGTTAAGTTTATCTCCTTCCCACAGGCTCCTGAACTTTGAGCTACTCTCAATCTGAGCCAACATACAATCCCATTTTATATTTCTCCTAAAAACTTGCTGACTTCACGGTAAAACATTTTCTAATCTAAAATCTGATTTGGGCTGAGCGTGGTGGCTCATGCCTGTAATCCCAGAATTTTGAGAGGCTGAGAAGAGCAGAACACCTGAGGTCAGGAGTTCGAGACCAGCCTGGCCAATATGGCGAAACCCTGTTTCTACTAAAAATACAAAAATTAGCCCAGCATGGCGGCGGGCAGCTGTAATCCCAGCTTCTCAGGAGGCTGTGGCATGAGAGTCACTTGAACCCAGGAGGTAGAGGTTGCAGTGAGGTGATATCCAGCCACTGCACTCCAGCCTGGGCAACAAAGTAAGACTCCGTCTCAAAAAAAAATTTAATTAAATTAAAAATTAAAAATTAAATCTGATTTATACACCCTCCATTTGCCATTCCCTTCTGACCTTCTAATCTTTTTTGCTCCTCCCTAAGAAAGCCTTTTTCCGCCTAAACTTTGCAATCCTTAAAGATGTTATAGTTGGTACTTCCTTCTGTTGCAATATTTTAGAATTTTTTTAAAATAAACCTAATTTTGTTTTATTTTACAAAGTCTAGAAACTGCCACAAAACAATAACAACTTCATCCTGAGTATGACCCTCCCAATCCCCTTCCATCTTAATGTATACTGCATCTGCCTGTGGATCCCCAGCTTTCCAGGGCTCTATAGGTTCTCTCAGTGTAAAGGTTCTCCCATGGCTGGGGTGAGCAGGCTCTGACAACTGCAGGGGAAGCTTCTTAGAAAGAACTGGGCCTTTAATAACCTCCCTTCCCTTTGCAGGCTCAGTAATAGCCTTAGCTTGGAGTCATTGGTGCAAGCTTTAATTTCCATGTCAGAGTTGTTCAAATGGTTTTTGAAACTGAAAAATTCAGCAAAATTACTCAAACACAGTGTTTACATAAGGGAAGGAAATTTTTTTTTTTTTTTTGAGACGGAGTCTCGCGCTGTGTCACCCAGGCTGGAGTGCAGTGGCGCGATCTCGGCTCACTGCAAGCTCCGCCTCCCAGGTTCACGCCATTCTCCTGCCTCAGCCTCCGAGTAGCTGGGACTACAGGCGCCCGCCACCACGCCCGGCTAGTTTTTTGTATTTTTAGTAGAGACGGGGTTTCACCATGTTAGCCAGGATGGTCTCGATCTCCTGACCTCATGATCCACCCGCCTCGGCCTCCCAAAGTGCTGGGATTACAGGTTTGAGCCACCGCGCCCGGCCAAGGGAAGGAAATTTTAAAGCGCTTACATTACATACCTAAAATGCAAAAGTATGTATTATTTTAAAACAATAAATACATTATTTTATTATATCCATTAAAAATGTTATGATCCAAGTTTCATTTCAAAAAATTTAGCATTAACTTCAGAAATGAAGATGATTGGATACAGAAGAGAGGTATTCACTGAAATGTACCCTGAAAAAGGAGGAACTGATGTTTTCATAAATCTGTGTAACTCACCAATTATCTACCACATCATCTTGTGGAAATATATTCATTTTCTTTCTTTCTTTTTTCCTGAGATGGAGTCCCACTCTATTGCCCAGGTTGGAGTGCAGCAGCACAATCTCAGCTCACTGCAACCTCTGCCTATGTGGTTCATATGATTCTCCTACCTCAGCCTCCCGAATAGCTGGCATTACAGGTGCCTACCACCATTCATGGCTAATTTCTAATTTTTGTATTTTTAGTAGAGACAGGGTTTCACCATGTTGGCCAGGCTGGTCTAGAACTCCTCTGACCTCAGATGATCACCCTGCCACAGCCTCCCACAGTGCTGAGATTACAGGCATGAGCCACCGCATCCGGCCAGAAATGTACTCATTTTCTACAGTCAAAATGGAAGAGATATTTTCCCTATTCTTTTCCTTGGTAGCATTCTAAAAGCTAAGCCTTGGACATCACCCGGCCATAAAAAACAGACCTGAGAAAATTCCTAAACTCAGTCTGGGAAATAAAAAGGTAAATGAGAATTCTTAACAAATAGAATATATGATTAGATATTTTTTTCCAAAACCCACCTCTTTTATGCCCATTGTAATTATCCTCTTACCTTTTAGTTCTACTAATAAACTGCAAGTTACAATTAAAACACTGAAGTCAAAGTAAGTGAAGAAATCTTTTCAGGGTGACAATCCCAGGGAGTGGCAATGCTGATTAAAAAACGGATGTATCTGACTCACATGTCAAGTCAACACCCAATCACTTGAGAGATTCTCCCACCCCATCCTGCTCCCTTAAGTGCTCAATGACCACCCTCTCTGGAGACACTGCACTATGCCTCAGTGACTGCCCCAGGTACATTTCACTTTGCAAGTTCTTGAACCATCCCCCTGGGATCAGGTTTGACTGTCTTTTGGGATACTATTGTTTCTTTCACAAATCTTAGAGAATCCAGTGGGCTGAAATTATTTCTGTGTTCTCCCCTCAATACCAGCATCTGATTGACCAGCAATATGTCTCCAGAAATGGAAGCTGTGTTGGTTTGAAGACAATCTTAACTTCTCAAAGGGTTTGCTTTACAAAGAAAGAGTACACCAGGAGATTCCTCTCAACCCCAGGGCATCCACCTGCTCCCTTGAGAGGCTACACTCCAACCTCAGGCTGTCCTATGTCTCCCATTCCCAGATACCCAGAGTTCCATTCCAGGCCAGGAGCTGAAATTTACCAGAGATTCTAGCATACATAGCCACAGTGGATATCTTGATTTATCCCCAGAAAGGACTGAAACCCAGGACCAAGGAAAAAACTGAAGGGTGACTGAGGACACATTACCTTATAGAGTTTCCAAAGGGAAACCTTGACCCAAAAATATTCTGATAAGATCTCTGTACCTAGGGAAGATTAAAAAAAAAAAAAAAAAAAAAGGGCACAGAGATTTTTTACAATATAGTGTCAGGGGATGAGTCTTTGGTTTCTTCTCCTGGGAAATATTTACAAACAGATAACAAATCTTTTTTAAAATGCCATCCATGCTGTGTCAAAAAATGATTAATTAAAATACAGTATTTCAAATGTACACTAAAGGACAAATAGTTGATAATGTGAATTAGGAAGGGAAAGTTGGCATTTGGGAATGTCAGAAGGAACTGGAAATTTAGTATTTTACTGCAAGCCAGTCAGGCTGGAGGAATGGGAAATAGGGAGGAGTCTTGAGACCCTGCTTGGGACACAGGTGAAAAATGCAGGGGAAAATCTGTCCCCTGTGGACTGTGAAAATAATTAAGTGGCAGACAATTAGACAGAGGTGGCTCCAGTCCCAGGGTTTCTGGGGTTTTTTTTGTTTTTGTTTTTTTATTATACTTTAAGTTCTAGGGTATATGTGCATAATGTGCAGGTTTGTTACATATGTATACTTGTGCCATGTTGGTGTGCTGCACCCATCAACTCGTCAGCACCCATCAACTTGTCATTTACATCAGGCATAACTCCCAATGCAATCCCTCCCCCCTTCCCCCTCCCCATGATAGGCCCTGGTGTATGATGTTCCCCTTCCCGAGTCCAACTGATCTCATTGTTCAGTTCCCACCTATGAGTGAGAACATGGGTGTTTGGTTTTCTGTTCTTGCGATAGTTTGCTGAGAATGATGGTTTCTAGCTGCATCCATGTCCACACAAAGGACACAAACTCATCCTTTTTTATGGATGCATAGTATTCCATGGTGTATATGTGCCACATTTTCTTAATCCAGTCTGTCACTGATGGACATTTGGGTTGATTCCAAGTCTTTGCTATTGTGAATAGTGCCACAATAAACATATGTGTGCATATGTCTTTATAGCAGCATGATTTATAATCCTTTGGGTATATACCCAGTAATGGGATGGCTGGGTCATATGGTACATCTAGTTCTAAATCCTTGAGGAATCGCCATACTGTTTTCCATAATGGTTGAACTAGTTTACAATCCCATCAACAGTGTAAAAGTGTTCCTATTTCTCCACATCCTCTCCAGCACTTGTTGTTTCCTGACTTTTTAATGATTGCCATTCTAACTGGTGCGAGATGCTATCTCATTGTGGTTTTGATTTGCATTTCTCTGATGGCCAGTGATGATGAGCATTTTTTCATGTGTCTGTTGGCTGTATGAATGTCTTCTTTTGAGAAGTGTCTGTTCATATCCTTTGCCCACTTTTTGATGGGGTTGTTTTTTTCTTGTAAATTTGTTTGAGTTCTTTGTAGGTTCTGGATATTAGCCCTTTGTCAGATGACGAGATTGCAAAAATTTTCTCCCATTCTGTAGGTTGCCTGTTCACTCTGATGGTAGTTTCTTTTGCTGTGCAGAAGCTCTTTAGTTTAATTAGATCCCGTTTGTCAATTTTGACTTTTGTTCCCATTGCTTTTGGTGTTTTAGACATGAAGTCCTTGCCCATGCCTATGTCCTGAATGGTATTCCCTAGGTTTTCTTCTAGGGCTTTTATGGTATTAGGTCTAACACTTAAGTCTCTAAACCATCTTGAATTAATTTTCGTATGAGGAGTAAGGAAAGGATCCAGTTTCAGCTTTCTACTTATGGCTAGCCAATTTTCCCAGCACCATTTATTAAACAGGGAATCCTTTCCCCATTTCTTGTTTTTCTGAGGTTTGTCAAAGATCAGATGGCTGTAGATGTGTGCTATTATTTCTGAGGACTCTGTTCCATTCCATTGGTCTATATCTCTGTTTTGGTACCAGTACCATGCTGTTTTGGTTACTGTAGCCTTGTAGTAGAGTTTGAAGTCAGGTAGCGTGATGCCTCCAGCTTTGTTCTTTTGACTTAGGATTGTCTTGGCAATGTGGGCTCTTTTTCGGTTCCATATGAACTTTAAAGCAGTTTTTTCCAATTCTGTGAAGAAACTCATTGGTAGTTTGATGGGGATGGCATTGAATCTATAAATTACCTTGGGCAGTATGGCCATTTTCACGATATTGATTCTTCCTATCCATGAGCATGGTATGTTCTTCCATTTGTTTGTGTCCTCTTTTATTTCACTGAGCAGTGGTTTGTAGTTTTCCTTGAAGAGGTCTTTTACATCCCTTGTAAGTTAGATTCCTAGGTATTTCATTCTCTTTGAAGCAATTGTGAATGGAAGTTCATTCATGATTTGGCTCTCTGTCTGTTACTGGTGTATAAGAATGCTTGTGATTTTTGCACATTAATTTTGTATCCTGAGACTTTGCGGAAGTTGCTTATCAGCATAAGGAGATTTTGGGCTGAGACAATGGGGTTTTCTAAATATACAATCATGTCATCTGCAAACAGGGACAATTTGACTTCTTCTTTTCCTAACTGAATTTCTTTATTTCTTTCCCTTGCCTGATTCCCTAGCCAGAACTTCCAACACTATGTTGAATAGGAGTGGTGAGAGAGGGCCTCCCTGTCTTGTGCCAGTTTTCAAAGGGAATTTTTCCAGTTTTTGCCCATTCAGTATGATATTGGCTGTGGGTTTGTCATAAATAGCT
>NC_044979.1:126613174-126619447 GCF_008728515.1 Papio anubis
TTGTCATAAATAGCTCTTATTATTTTGAGATTTGTTCCATCAATACCGAATTTATTGAGAGTTTTTAGCATGAAGGGCTGTTGAATTTTGTCAAAGGCCTTTTCTGCATCTATTGAGATAATCATGTGGTTTTGTCTTTGGTTCTGTTTATATGCTGGATTACATTTATTGATTTACATATGTTGAACCAGCCTTGCATCCCAGGAATGAAGCCCACTTGATCATGGTGGATAAGGTTTTTGATGTGCTGCTGTATTCGGTTTGCCAGTATTTTGCTGAGGATTTTTGCATTGATATTCATCAGGGATATTGGGCTAAAATTCTTTTTTGTTGTATCTGTCAGGCTTTGGTACCACAGGATGATGTTGGCCTCGTAAAATCAGTTAGGAGGATTCTCTTTTCTATTGATTGAATAGTTTCAGAAGGACGGTACTAGCTCCTCCTTGCACCTCTGGTAGAATTTGGCTGTGAATCCGTCTGGTCCTGGACTTTTCTGGTTGAAGACACTATTGCCCAATTTCAGAGCCTGCTATTGGTCTATATTCAGGGATTCAAACTCTTCCTGCCTAGTCATGGAGGTAAGTGTCCAGAAATTATCCATTTCTTCTAGGTTTTCTTTGTTTATTCAGCATGAGGTATTTATAGTATTCTCTGATGGTAATTTGTATTTCCATGGGCTGGTGGTGATATCCCCATTATCTTTTTTTTTTTTTTTTTTTTTTTTTTTGCATCTATTTGATTCTTCTATTCTTTCTTTTTATTAGTCTTGCTAGGTCTATCAATTTTGTTGATCTTTTCAAAAACCAGCTCCTGGATTCATTTTCGATTTTGGAGGGTTTTTGTGTCTCTATGTCCTTCAGTTCTGCTCTTATCTTAGTTATTTCTTGCCTTCTGCTAGCTTTGAATGTTTGCTCTTGCTTCTCTTAGTTCTTTAATTGTGATGTTAGGAGTGTCAATTTTAGATCTTCCCTGCTTTCCTTTTGTGGGCATTGAGTGCTATAAATTTCCTCTCTACACACTCTGCTTTAACATGTCCCAGAGATTCTGGTATGTTGTATCTTTGCTCTCATTGGTTTCCCCAAAGAATATCTTTATTTTGCCTTCATTTCGTTACACCCAGTAGTCATTCAGGAGCAGGTTGTTCAGTTTCCATGTAGTTGGAGCGATTTTGATTGTGTTTTAATCCTGAGCTCCTAGTTTGAATGCACTGTGGTCTAAGAGACAGCTTTGTTATAATTTCTGTTCTTTTATATTTGCTGAGGAATGCTTTATTTCCAACTATGTGGGTCAATTTTGGAATAAGTGTGTGATGTGGTGCTGAGAAGAATGGCACTCTGTTGGTTTGGGGTGGAGAGTTCTGTAGACGTCTTCAGGGTCCTCACAGCAGAGCTGAGTTCACCTTGATATCCTTGGCACTCTTTTCTGTCTCGTTGATCTGTCTAATATTGACAGGGGTGTTAGCCCACATATTTAAGGGAGTTTAAGTTCTCTTTGTAAGTCTCTAAGGACTTCTGTTTTATGAATCTGTTGGGTGCTCCTGTATTGGGTGTATATATATTTAGGATAGTGTTAGCTCTTCCTGATGAATTGATCCCTTACCATTATGTAATGGCCTTCTTTGTCTCTCTTTTTGATCTTTTGTTGATTTAAAGTCTGTTTTATCAGAGACTAGATTGCAACCCTGCTTTTTTGTTTTCCATTTGCCTTTATAGATCTTTCTCCATCCCTTTTATTTTGAGCCTGTGTGTGTCTCTAGACAGAGATGGGTCTCCTGAATACAGCAGACTGATGGGTCTTAATTCTTTATCCAATTTTGCCAGTCTATGTCTTTTAATTAGACCATTTAATCCATTTACATTTAAGGTTAATATTGTTATGTGTGAACTTGATCCTGTTATTTGATATTAGCTGGTTATTTTGCTTGTTATTTGATGCTTTTTCTTCCTAGCATCGATGGACTTTACATTTTGACATGTTTTTGCAATGGCTTGTATCGGTTGCTCCTTTCCTGTTTAGGACTTCCTTCAGGATCTCTTGTAGGGCAGGCCTGGTGGTGACAAAATCTCTAAGAATTTGCTTGTCTTTAAAGAATTTTATTTCTCCTTCACTTATGAAACTTAGTTTGCCTGGATGTGAAATTCTGGGTTGAAAATTCTTTTCTTTAAGAATGTTGAATATTGACCCACACTCTCTTCTGGCTTGTAGAGTTTCTGCCGAGAGATCTGCTGTTAGTCTGATGGGCTTCCCTTTGTGGGTAACCCGACCTTTCTCTCTGGCTGCCCTTAACATTTTTTCCTTCATTTCAACTTTGGTGAATCTGACAATTATGTGTCTTTGAGTTGCTCTTCTCGAGGAGTATCTTTGTGGCATTCTCTGTATTTCCTGAATTTGAATGTTGGACTGCCTTGCTAGGTTGGGGAAGTTCTTCTGGATCATATTCTTCAGGGAGTGTTTTCCAACTTGTTACCCTCCTCCCCCACACTTTCAGGTACATCAATCAGATCGTGATTGGTCTTTCATAGTCCTTCCATATTTCCTCTTGGAGGATTTGTCTATTCTTTTACTCTTTTTTCTCTACAGTTCTCTTCTTGTTTCATTTCATTCATTTGATCTTCAGTCACTGATAACTTTTCTTCCAGTTTATCAAGTCGTTAATTGAAGCTTTGTGATTTGTCGCCATAGTTCCCATGTTATGCATTTTCATCTCGCATCAGTCTCTTTTAAGGACTCTCTACATTGGTTGTCTTAGTTAGCCATTCACAAATCTTTTTCAAGTTTTTAATTTCTTTTATGCTGGTTACATAGTGTTCCTCCTTTAGCTCTGAGAAGTTTGATCGACTGAAGACTTCTTCTCTCTCAATTCATCAAAGTCATTCTCTCCAGCTTTGTTCTGTTGCTGGTGATGATTCATGCCCTTTGGGAAGGGGCTGCATGTGCCTATTTTGAATTTCCAGCTTTTCTGCCCTGCTTTTTCCCCATCTTGGTGGTTTTGGATCTGCCTTTGGTCTCTTTGATGATGGTGACGTACTGATGGGGTTTCTGTGTGGGTGTGTCCTTCCTGTTTGTTAGTTTTCCTTCTAACAGTCAGGGACCTCTAGCTGCAGGTCTGTTGGAGATTGCTTTGAGGTCCACTCTGTGACACTGTTTGCTCTGGTATCAGCTGCAGAGGCTGCAGAAGATAGAATATTGATGAACAGCGCAGTGTACCTGTCTGCTTCTTGCTTTGGAAGCTTTCCTCCTCAGGGGTGTACCCAGCCTGTGAGGTGTGAGGTGTCGGTCTGCACCTAGTGGGATGTCTCCCAGTTAGCTACTAGGGATCAGGGACCACTCTGAGCAGGCAGTGTGTCCGGCTCAGATCTCCTGCCTCTATGCTGGGAGATCCACTGCTCTCTCTTCAAAGCTGTCAGGACAGGGACATTTACCTCTGCTGAGGCTTCTTCTGCTTTTTGTTTAGCTATGCCCTGTCCCCAGAGGTGGAGTGTACGGAGGCAGGCAGGCCTTCTTCAGCTGTGATGGGCTCCCACCCAATCTGAAGCTTCCCAGTGGCTTTGTTTATCTACTTAAGTCCCAGCAATGACGCATCCCTCCCAGCCTCACCTTGCAGTTAGATCTCAGACTGCTAAAGCAATGAGGGAGGCCCGTGGGCATGGGACCCTCAGTCAGGTGTGTGGGATATAATCTCCTGGTGTGCCATTTGCTAAGACCCTTGGTAAAGCACAGTATTAGGGTGGGAGCTACCGGGAATTTCCAAGTCTTGTGTGGTCTCAATTTCCTTTTGGTTAGGGAAAAAGGAAATCTTCCTTGCACTTCTCTGTGTGAGGAGGCTCACCCTGCTTCAGGTCTCGCTGGTCAGGCTGCACGATGGACCAGTGCCAACTGTCTGACATGCCCCGCGTGAGATGAATCCGCAATTCCTCAGTTGAAAAATGCAGAAATCACCCATCTTATGTGTTGCTCAAGTACTGGGAGCTGGAGGCTGAGCTGTTCCTATTCAGCCATCTTGTGCTCCATGCAGAAGACATTTATACAGCCAACAGACACATGAAAAATGCTCATCATCACTAGCCATCAGAAATGAAAATCAAACTACAATAAGATAAGCATTCTCACCAGCTTTTAGAATGGCAATCATTAAAAAGTCAGGAAACTAAGCAGGTGCTGGAGAGGAGGATGTGGAGAAATAGGAACACTTTTACACCGCTGGTGTGACTGCAAACTAGTTCAACCATTGTGGGAAAACAGTGTGGGAGATTCCCATGATCTAGAACTAGAAATACCATTTGACCTAGCCATCCTAATACTGGGGATATACCCAAAGGATTGTAAATCATGCTGCTACAAAGACACATGCACACGTATGTTTATTTTCATGCACTATTCACAATAGCAAAGACTTGAACCAAACTCCAAAATGTCCATCAATGACAGACTGGATTTAGAAAATGTGGCATATATACACCATGGAATACTATGCAGCCATAAAAAAAGAATAGTACATATCCTTTCTATGGACATAGATGCAGCTGGAAATCATCATTCTCAGCAAACTATTGCAAGCACAGAAAACCAAACACCACATGTTCTCACTCATAGGTGGATTTGAACAATGAGATTTCTTGTACACAGGAAGGGGAACATCACACACCGGGGCCTGTTGTAAAGTGGGGGAAGGGAGGGATGCATTTCAGGGAGACATACCTAATGTAAATGACGAGTTAACGGGTGCAGCACACCAACATGGCACATGTATACATATGTAACAAACCTGTACATTGTCCACACGTACCCTAGAACATAAAATATAATTTTTAAAAATCACATGTACCCCATAAATATATACAACTATTACACATCAATAAGAAATAAATTTCAACTGAATGGTTCATAGAAGGTTTTGAATTGCCAGTTGAGACTTACTTTATATACATCAAGGTAATAGCAATATATAAAAAGCTCTTTCTATTCTCAATGTGGATATGTAAGCATTTTAATTTTTAAAATGCTTATTTAGAGAACTTTTGGTTATAAAAGTTTATAAACATACATGCACCTAAAAGAAGAAATTAAAACATGTGAATTAGAAACTAAAGAAAACAAACACACAAACAAAAAAACAGATGCCCTGATAAGGCATTTCTGACTAGGGAAGATAAAAGGAGAAAAAACAGAAAGATTTTTGACACTGGAGTGTAAGGAGATTACTTTCTGCTTTTTTTTATGTGAAATATTTACAAATATAATACACATATTTTAAAAAGTGCCATCCATTGCTGTCCATAAAAGTGGTTAACTAAAATGCTGTTTCTGTAATGTACAATAAAAGATAAAAGAATTGATAATTTTGTGAATTGGAGGAAAGATGTTGACTTTGGGAAATGTTAAAAAGAAATGTGAAATTTAAGCAATACGTAACTGAAGCTGCCACCTTGCAGTTAGATCTCAGACTGCTGTGCTAGCAATGAGGGAGGCTCCGTGGGCATGGGACCCTCTCAGTCAGGTGTGGGATATAATCTCCTGGTGTGCCATTTGCTAAGACCCTTGGTAAAGCACAGTATTAGGGTGGGAGTTACCGAATTTTCCAAGTCTTGTGTGTCTCAATTTCCTTTGGCTAGGAAAAGGAATTCCCTTCCCCCTTGCACTTCTCAGGTGAGGAGATGCCTCACCCTGCTTCAGGTCTCGCTGGTCAGGCTGCACGCATGGACCAGTGCCAACTGTCTGACATGCCCCGGTGAGATGAATCCGGTACCTCAGTTGAAAATGCAGAAATCACCCATCTTATGTGTTGCTCACACTGGGAGCTGGAGGCTGGAGCTGTTCCTATTCAGCCATCTTGTGCGTGCCCATGCAGAAGACATTTATACAGCCAACAGACACATGAAAAAATGCTCATCATCACTAGCCATCAGAAATGAAAATCAAAACCACAATAAGATACCTTCTCACACCAGTTAGAATGGCAATCATTAAAAAGTCAGGAAACTACAGGTGCTGGAGAGGATGTGGAGAAATAGGAACACTTTTACACCGTTGGTGTGACTGTAAACTAGTTCAACCATTGTGGAAAACAGTGTGGAGATTCCTCAAGGATCTAGAACTAGAAATACCATTTGACCCAGCCATCCCATTACTGGGGATATACCCAAAGGATTGTAAATCATGCTGCTATAAAGACACATGCACACGTATGTTTATTGCGGCACTATTCACAATAGCAAAGACTTGGAACCAATCCAGTCTGTCATTGATGGACATTTGGGTTGGTTCCAAGTCTTT